>NC_041331.1:30163539-30451039 GCF_004354835.1 Perca flavescens
ACGGTGCTGCGGAGGAGGGTCTGCCAAGTCCCCAAAGTATTCTCGGATGGGAGAAAAACATGCTCTGGTTTATTGCCATTTCTTTAAACCAATCACAAAGTCTGCATGTGTTGAGGTAAACCTTTCACTGTGATTGGAGTGTGTTTAGATTTACCAGAACCTGCACTACATGTGTCACATGTGTGTCTGTGTTTGTGTCTCTGCCGAAAGCCACTTTGTATTTCAAGTTTTGAGCAAAGGAAATATAGTTCTCCTCCTGTGTTGACTGATATTATGGGAAGAAAGAAAGAATAAATAACATACATGACACAAATTGAGGTGCAGTGGCTAATTGGCATTAAATTGGGCACTTTATTGGCATCGAGCGCAGTGAGAAAACACTCATATCTCACTTCATCTTCATTAGTGGGAAAAGTGATGTGATTTGCTTGTGTGTGTACCTCAAAAGGAACAGTAACCAGCAGACATTGATACATATAATACTACTGGGTCACATGTGTGTTTCTTGCAAATTCTGAGGTATCAAATGAAAAAAGTAAATTCAATAGAATGCCTTCGGTAAATACGGAACAACATTGATGCATCTGCTGAGTAAAACAACTTGACCTGCCACAGAAATGGTTCAATTTCATTCCTTAAAGTGTTCATATTATGCTCATTTTCAGGTTCATAATTGTATTTAGAGGTTATATCAGAATAGGTTTACATGGTTTAATTTTCAAAAAACACCATATTTTTGTTGTACTGCACATTGCTCCAGCTCCTCTTTTCACCCTGTGTGTTGAGCTCTCTGTTTCAGCTACAGAGTGAGGCATCTCACTTCTGTACCATATTAATTGGGAGTCGCACATGCACAGTACCTAGGTAAGGACTACTACCCAGTCAAAAGCAGAGTATGAGGGCGTGCCATGCTAGCAGCTAGGCAAGCGTTATAACGTGTGTTACAAAGTGATGCATGGAAGTAAAGGCTGGACTACAATAGAGCTGTTTGGAACAGTTTGTGAACAGTGTTTTCTGTTGGAGATGGTAAGGTGCCTTTGGGGTGGACTTTGGGCTTTTTCACTTTGTCAACCTATAATGTGTACAAAAAAGATATATAACACAATAAAGGAAAGGGAAAAAGCCAAAAAGCCCAATATGAGCACTTTAAGCCAACACCAGCTCAAAGAAAGAGGCTTTTGCAAACATCTATAAATGTCAAACCTGCTGTCACTTGTAAGTGTATGAGGTCCATTGTCGATTGTGTAAATAAATAATATTACTAAATGAATCTCTCTGTTGTTTTTAGATATACCACTAATCTGCTGTTTATGGCTGTCCAATGAGCATACAGACATTTTGACTGACATGCAGTCAAATGGAGACATCAAAGAATACATTTCAATACTTTTCATAATTTATTACAAATGTAAACCAATACATTTACCACAGTTAAGGGTTGAAAGTCAATGAAAATGTCAATAAGGCAGACAACTAGCCAAACAGGCAGTTGTAAGGATATTGTTAGAACATGTGTCTCCAACAGACAGACAGTCAGAAATATCTGGACAGACCAACAAACAGAAACAGACAGACAGAAAGGCAGCTATCCTGGTATACAGACAGGTAGCTAATGTTATATATAAGGACTCCCAGGGACTTGCTACAGCGCACAGCAGAGCACCTAGGGACACGGCAGCCATATGTTTAAGCTTTGTCTCGTCCTACAAAACTCAGTCTGCCCTTCACGTGATTTGTCAAAGGGCTGCGCACAGTGACAGGTACAGGGTACAGGAGGACCCGAGATACTAAGACACACAGCAACTAAAGGAGAGAGGTGGACAGAGGGAGAACGACCAGGAGAGGTGGGGGGTTGGAGGGATAAAAAGAAAGAGAGAGGGAGGGTGACATGAAATACAGTAGGGCTTCAAGATGCACAGGAAACAGAAGGAGAGGGAAACTGGCCAGAGACTGAGAGCTGAGGTATGTTCGGCAACAAAACGGGTTCAAAAGTGTGTCTGAAGTAATTTAGGTACAAAGGAAGCATGTAGGGAGAGAAACCAGAAAAGAATGAGAGACACAATGCAAGCAGGTAAAACACAGCAGGGATAGTTTAGAGATGAGACGAGGGGGGGAAGGAGGTATGAGAAGCAGAGTGCCTCCAGGCTTCTCTTCCTCTCCTTCTCCCAACTCCCTTTCTCCCTCCACCCACTCTTCTCTTGTCCCGTCTTTCAGTCCCCCTTACCTCCCACCAACCCACACCTCCACCACCCCCCTCTCTCTCTGTCCTTCTGTGCAGGGGGTTGAGGCGCTGAACAGATTATGGCGTAATTAAGGCGCTAAAGCAGCACATTATCCACCTGGTGGCTTATCCAGGGTGGCTAGCATTGTGGCTAGGCTAATCAGCCAATGTGTGTGTGTGTGTGTGTGTGTGTGTGTGTGCGTGCGTGCGTGCGTGCGTGCGTGTGTGCGTACATTGGGCCCATCTCACCTGATTAAGGCCTCTTATAGGGATGTGTTAAAAGCATTAGGTGAGGACAGAAATGTAATTCGTCATGTTTAAAGGCTGGAAATTGAATCAGGGATTAGGAGGCAGCCAAATGAGACCACATACACATACTCAGCTAACTGGAGGGAATTCATATCTCCTCGTGTCTCTTTTTCTTTCTGTCTGCCTCTACATTCTCCGTTGTTCTCCATTCCCCTCTATTTGTTTGATTCCTCTTGTTCCCTCACATTCTGCCTCCATTTCCTAGTTGACTCTTAGGTTACGTGCATCTCAAAGTGGGGAGACACCAAATCTCACCCACTCTCTCTCTCTCTCTCTCTTTCTCTCTATCTATCTCTTTCTCTCTCTCTCTCTTTCTCTCTCTCTATCTATCTATCTATCTCTCTCTCTTGCTCTCTCTCCTCTGTCCTCTAAGTGGTTAAATTGAAAATAATTGTGCAGACAGACCCCACAATGCAATCAAAGTGTGTGACAATGTACTAGGAAAAGAAGCTGGTATTATTGGGTTGGCGAGAGTACTAAGTGTATAGTGAAATACCTCAGAGAGTAATTTTATACCTTCAGACTTTATTAAAGCTAATAGGTTTATATATATACCTCCCCAAGGCTGGTCAATTCATTAGTTGTAACCGTTAGGAACTATTATGCACACAACAAAGTCACAGCGTTGAGAGAGAGAGGAAGAGAGAAAGAGTGTGTGTGGCTGCACGCCTGTATTCATGTGTTCTTGAGACGTGTCATAAATATCAAGACAGTTGTCAGATTATTTTAAATAATAGTAAAAAAAAAACATGAAATAAAATCTTGTGAATTTTTAAAATCATAGTAATACTGACAAAGTCATTCTCAATATAACTTAAAGAAAACGAAAAGCTACTCAAAACAGCACCGTTGATACATATGAATGTATTAGTTCTGTTTCAAATCATCATAAAAACACTATTTAATGAATTAGCAGTGAAATCTTCCATACTATTATGTCTTATTTTCTATTGCTTAATTTCAGTCTTAATCTTGAAATGAAATGTATTTAAACTGCAATTAATTGTTAGTGAACCATCAAACAAACACGTTTTTAACATGTGATACACCCCAAATAATACTAATTGTAATACTGCTACTACTACTACTACTACTACTACTACTAATAATAATAATAATAATAATAATAATAATATTAATAATAAAAAAGTGATAATAGTGATAATGGAATTTGACAGTATATTGATTGAGTTAATATTCAACATTTATTGTGGTATTGAAAATATATTTAATTTATTTCAATTCCTACTAAAGGACGAAGAGTGACGTCCACACGTAAGGATAGCTGTCTATGACTGCCTCATAGTTTTGCTAAAGCGGCGTTGAGCAAAAAATCTAATCAGAAAACTTAAAAGAAAAAAGAAAGCGGACTTGCAACATTGGAGTGTCTTTGTCAAGGGCGTTGTCTTTATTTTCATACACTGCTGAGTGGGACATGCTGAACAGTAAAATGGTGAGTGCTAAAGAGCCAGTATTGTGTGTGTGTGTGTGTGTGTGTGTGTGTGTGTGTGTGTGTGTGTGTGCGCGCGCGCGCGTGCATCTGTGTGTGTGTGTGTGTGTGTATACGCGTCCTTATAAGTGTGAGACACCTTGAGGGGGTATGAAGGTGATGACGGTCAAGTCAAAGCTTGTTTGAACAATAAACAAGATGAAGGAAATTAAAATTATAACATATTTTTGTTGGCATGCACACACATTTAGTGCACACGTTATTTAATAGGAAATAAATATGAAATCTAACACGTTTAAAATAAATGACATAAAAAACGTTTTGACCCTTTTAATACGCAGCAAAAAAGTCTCATGCTCAAAAAAGAAGGGCCAATTTCAGCACATATACAGTCTGTTATTAAATTTACCACAACATAATTATTAGAAAATGCTGTGCATGCAACATTGCTTTTAAAAGATTTTGTTATGTATGTTCTAGGTTTTTCACAAATACGTCACAGCAGTTGGGATTCTGTTCACATACACAGAGGTTGATGTTTTTAGCAAGCAATTTCCCTGCTGTAGTGTCCTTGAGCAAGAGACTGGACCCTGACAGGTTCCCATGTTGGCCATTACATAGTTAACCTTTCCCTCTGACCTCCCTGGAGGCAACAAATGAAATAAGTTACTCCACAAGAATGAAAGATTAAAATGCTAAATTCGGATGTTGTTGGTTTAGTGGACACAAACAACATCACAGGAATAATAGCAGCAGTGTGTAATATTATCAATATCATATAAAGTATAATGAAAAATAACAAAGTCTGAATTGGTTTTCTATAATTATTTGAAGAAGAATAGGGATATTGCCCTTGTTGGCACAATATTTAAAATACTTCTAATCACACAATTTATGAGAAGATGGAAGAGAAAATGTGTTTGTCTTTTACCATCCTGTACTCTATGTCTAAAACCTCACCTGCTTCTTCTACCAAACTGGTACAGAACAAAGAATACATCTCAGAAAGATTCAATTAAATAAGTACAGAAAGCATCAATACAGAAAGGCTGAGTCATTGTCAAGGGCACCTTTTTTATATTCAGTGCAGGGTAGGACATACGCGATCTTGCATCTGCAGCTATAGTATTAAACTATCCCTGTACTGGCGGCAATAAGGCAGCATATGGTCCAAAAGTGTTCTGCAATTTTTAATCAGTGACTACATTCTTAAAAGGCAAATTATGTAACATCTTTAATTTCTGCATATGTATATTTTATTCAAACCAAAAACTGAGAAACTTAAAAAAGCCAGTTTGATGATTTGAGATTTCTACCATTTGAATGTCTTTTCTCACGATCTGTGCATGGATTATAGGTCAGATGTTTTTAATCATCATTTACTAAAGACAATGTCAGCTAAAAAATAAAAAATATACAGAAAGATTTGTTTACACTGCACTTGAATACTATTTCCAGTGATTCACTTCATTTATTTTATTAGCTATGCATATTCACAATAGAAATAAAAATGTGGCTGTGGCAGAAAATCTGTAAGTAAACACTTCTTCTCTCTATCTCTATTTGATTTTTAATTTGTGTCTTTTTTTTGCTGCATTTTGGCTATGCATGCATGCAAATTTGCAAAATGTAGGTTGTTGTCAAGACTGCAGCTCTGTTCATGTTGATTGGTCACATCTGTAACTCTATTTTTAGGCTGCAGCCAGTCAGATGAATGTCATTGCCACTAACACAATGCAGATTTTACCCTGAAACATCTTCATTCAAAAGCTGAATAAAAACAAGATGAAATTTGTGTGGCTCAATGGATCACATAAATAGACAGTTGCAGTCATGATTTTTTGAAATGTCTATCCACAGAGTTTGCATTAATATAGAGGAAATAGCTTGTGATATGCCATTTTGATGTGTAATTGCTCTTGACAAATGTAATAATGATTGTCATGAAATCAAATGCATTTGTATGTGACTCAACATGACAAAGAATTAAATCACTATAGTCATCACATTCACTTTCAGTGAGTAACACAGCAATTATTGTGCTGCTTTCTTTTTTTTCTATAATTACAGTGTAATTACAATGTAACTACATGTAACAAAATGTGACACAGCTGCTTGCAACCACCAGGCCAATTACTCACCTGACCTTGACTGAATTTACTAATCACAGTTAGACGTGGTGAAACCATAAGACAAATACACCACCTGTCCTGTGTTTTCTCCATATTAGTAGTTCCTGTAGAACAATTCACAATCCACAATTTTATATTTAATTACTTCATAATTACTCCATAATTACTGAGAAGAGAAAATAGTGATCAACATAATGGGAATGACATGCTGATATGGCTTCAGTAAAAAGAAGTCATTCTGATTGTAGGAAAATATTAAACACTATCAGACCATGTCGCTGTTTAACACTGAACTTAAATTTTTTTTTTTCTTCGTAATTTAAGGTTTAAACCATATAGAGCTTGTTCTGTTTACCTGCACATACTTAATAGAAGTCTAGGCGTAAAACAATACCTTTTGAAACTAATTGAACCCACAAGAGCTTCCAAGAATTTGGATGAATTTTTGAGTTATGTTATGTTATCAGAAGGAAAATGTCATCCTAGCTCTGCCTGTCGTGATGATCTAGTGTGCTCTTTTTTGTTTATAACTTCACTTTATGCGTGGTTGTTCTGTAGCTATTCTGGTGCTGAATGTGCTGGATGACTCTGTCTGCCAGCTCAAAGACAAAGAAGGACGGTCATTAGACTATTCTGTTAACATCAGGTACTGTACACCCCTCTCTCTCTCTCTCTCTCTCTCTCTCTCTCTCTCTCTCTCTCTCTCTCTCTCTCTCGCCCCCCCCCCCCCCCCCTTCTTTCTCTCTTTCTGTCTTTCTCTCTAACACACACAGTTTCCTTCTTGCTCTATTTTTCTATTTCTCCCTCTCGCTCTCTCACACACAGACACACACTTTAATTCTGCGCTACGGCCCACATTCCATCAAAGTCCAGTGTCATTTCCTGGTATAGAGCACCATCTATAGGTCCTATGAGGACCACCTCAGCTGCAACACAAATCTCTAACTACCATTTTCTGGTTTTGAAAAAGACAAACATTTTTAGACTCAGCAATGCGCTTAAGGAGAGGTACACACTGAATAATGACTGTGATGTTTGATTAGTTTCAACACACACGCACTCAATGTAAATAAATAGAGTTTAACACAAAAAAGGAAAGGCAATCTTCTCTAAAAAAGTATACTCAGTATAAAACTGTTTTGCAATGAGTGGTAAGAAAGTTTGACTCCTGGAAGAATAAAACTGAAATATGTTTAACAAGAAAATTATGATATAAAGTCACTGACTTTGATGTGTTGCTGTTACATTCAAGTGTCTTTACAAGAATACATCAGCTGGGAAACTCTCCTTGGATTACATGCCTTAAATATATTTTTATATTACAGGCTACTGTTGGCAGGAATAATTGGAATGAGGACAACTTTTAGATACAAGTTTCAAAAAGAAATATCCTTTCATTTTGTGCTTGTGTGTTGCTGTGTCTGTGTGTATTGCACACAGAGGCTACACATATGTGGCTGAGTGAATGCAGCCATTGGCCTAAGTGCAACTGCTTTAGCTTTTGTCTCCTATTTTGCGAACTCCTACAATAGCCTGTTATATTTGTTAAAGTGATGAATGAGTTTTCCCATTCCATTCTTCATTTTGTGCGTGTGTGTGTGTGTGTGTGTGTGTGTGTGTGTGTGTGTGTGTGTGTGTGTGTGTGAGTGAGTTCCACCCCTCTCAAAGTCATTGTTTCCCTAGAGGGCAGTGTGCTGGTCAAAGCTTTCTGCTGCCAAGCTCACCTCCCACCACTGACCAGAGAGAGAGAGAGAGAGGGGGTTTAGGGGAGGAGAAGCAGGGACTCACTCACTTATACCTGTAATGTAGGTAAATTAAAATAAGCTGATATTTAACTGTTTTTACTGTTACTCTTAATTATGTTTGATTTGTATATAATTGTAAAATTCAGGGTGAGGTAAAAAAGTACATGGAACTCTTGCGTTAACAGTTTGGCCCCTTCCGTAAACTGATCCTGAAGTTTGGCAACATTACTAATGTTAAAGGATTAAAGAGAAGAGATCGGGGCGGCCTCTAGCTCACCCAGATAAGAGTGTTCGCCCCATGTTGGCTGAGTCCTGCAGCGGCGCTGGTTTGAATCTGACCCGCTGTCTTTTGCTGCGTGTCATCCCCCATCTCTCTGGTCTATACACTGTCAATAAAGGGAAAAGCCCCAAAAATAATAAAAAAAAGAAAATAGATCATGTTAAAGTTTCTAAATATGGTGGAACTTATTATGAATTTCAGAGACAATATCCAAATTGTATTACTTTTATAAGAGAAAAGTACAGCTTGAAATAAGAGGAAACATTCACACCTGGCCTGCCAGTTGGGTCATATGCTCTCTTCCCACACACGTACGCACGCACACACGCACACGCACACACACACGCACACACACACAGAGTCCACCCATTATTAAACAGTCTGTCATGGGGGTTGAGTGTGTCGCTTCTCTCCCCCATTCGCTCACAGCCCCTAGAACAATTTCAATTTTAATAGCTTTTACTATGTATCTGAAGCACTTGAGACACAGAAAGAAAGGGCAACACACACACACACACACACACACACACACACACACACACACACACACACACATGCACACACACACACACACACACACACACACACACACAGAGCAAGTGAGAGAACTAGGCCCCTCTTGTTGAAAATAGAGCCATCAAAAATGAAGGCCAGCCCAGCATAGAGACCGACAGACAGACAGATCCCGGGAGCATCTTGTAATTATCCCTGTGGACGAGTTGCCTTTAGCTGGGCTCAGCTACCCACCCCAACCCCCCTTTCTATCATCCCTCCATCCTGCCGCTAACCCCTCCGCTGCTAATTTCATCCCAGGGATTAGCACCCGCTTGCTTGTCTATCTTGTAATATTTCTGGGGGGTGAAATGGTGAAATATCGCCTTCTTCTACTTATAATAGGACTTAGTGAGTCGGGCCGGGGCATGCTTCTGCCTCCCTCCCTCCTTCCCTATTCAGAGATGAAGAAAGAGGGTTAAAAAAAAGGAGATGAGGAGAGAGAGAAAGAACACCCCAGGAAGTGCCGCTGCTGCGACGCAAGCTCTACCGGGAAGTGACCGCAGAGAAGGTGTGAAGGTGAAAGTGAAAGCGGTGTGTGGCAGCATAGTGCTCTGGTAGTACCTGCAGGGCAATGCAAGCTGTTTTCTTTATGCATAAAAGAGGAGGGAGGAAGGGAGGGAGGGAGGGAGGAGACACTGAGACAGTACCATAGAAGTACCACACACTGCATATCCACCACACAGTCTTTTGTCTAACTATTTGTCTGATGTGTAATGCTTACCTGTCTGTCTTTCTGCCTGACGTTTGTCTTAACCTGCCTGTACGACACTTTAACTGCCAATATGTCTGTCATTTACTGTAACATGCCTGGTTGTCTGTCTGAAATTTGCAACACAACATATCCAGAGCAGTTTAATATTTCCTGTTGGGACAAAGTAAATTCAAAATGCAGTAAATTACTGAATCATTATGAGATATAATACCAGTCAGGTGAGCCTACATTTACAGTCAATTTTAAAATTGGGAAGGAATTATGATACATATACTGTAATATATAATAAAATAATAAATATTCGACAGGGATCACATCTTTCCTTTTTTCCCCCATTTGTTTTTTAAACTTTTTTCTTTGCTTTACTGTGTTTATTTGTAATTTTGAGCAAGAAAAAAAAAGAAACAAATGTCTGATGTCAGTGCTGGAGTATGGTTTGGCCACATTGCCTATCTATTCTGTGATAGGGTAAAAATCGCTGTGGCTTGCTTGCATTTCTTTAGACCAATCACAACCGTCCCGGGTGGCACTAAGCCTCGATAGCAGAGATAGTGAGAGGAGAGGAACATCCGGCACGTCAGCAATGTACAAGACTATGGTATTACTCGATTGTCCACTAACTTAGATTGAGATGTTATGAAGGCCAAGATATCCAACTAACCACTCATTCACATTACAGAGGTCACTATTGGAATTACAAATTCTATTATTTGATCGAATGAGCTCACCGTGGGGAAAACAAATAATTCAACCAGAATTAACAGTCTGTATAAACCCATGGACATCCAGGTAAAAAGATTCAGTGTATAGATTTTGGCTGGTCCATCTTTGTGTGTATGACCATGTGCATCTGTCCATCTGTGTGCGTCTGCATGCATGTTTGTCTGTTCATTATGACCTATAGCCCTCTGTCTCTCACACACTCCTCTCCATCACTTCAGCCTCTCATTACAGCTGCAGTACCCCAGCCTGTCACGTAATTAAAGGCTAAGTTATAAATGACCAGCAGGCCAAAAGCCATATTTCACAGGTGGCCGCATATTTATTTATAATTTTTCACCTTTAAATGTGTTTCTTATGCAAATGAGAGCCAGGACACTTTTCAATTAACTTTGGGGGCCAGTCCCTCTAAGTACCGCAGAAGCTTGTTATTGAAAATAGAGTATTTTTGTTATCAGCCATAAAATATTCCTGTGTCAAAGAAATTGCAGGATATAATGTATGGGCCTGTATTTGGTGCTATTAGAGGTGGCTGGCGTATTTCCCTCCCTTAAGGACATGGCGATTGCTTTTTTCATTCCCTAACAGGTATATGATTCAACCCCTCCCTTTTTGCTTTTCTACCTGACTCTTGCTCCCTCTGTCTCCTCTCACATATGCACACACAGTCAGACTTGCACTTACACTGCAGGGCAGTTTAATGGTATATTATATGAGCAATTGGCAGGCAGGTAGGTAGGTACAGTATGGTTCTTTTATGGTGACATACTGAGAGTGTCCCCCTCTGCCTCATTTTCTCCTTAATTGACCTGCTGAGGGAAAGCAGTGGAGTGGCCCCGCTATACCATCACCTCAAGGAGAGAGACAGAGAGAAGGGGATTCAACAGAACCAACTCTCTAGCAGAGTGTGGAAGACCGAAAGTTAAGTAGTGGAGGTATCAAAAGAGAGCTAAAGAAAGAGACGGACCGTCAATTGTAAACCAGGGAAAAAACATGTGTTCTTCTTGCCCTCCTGTCCCATCAGTAGCCCCTGACAGTGTGAGATGTGTGGGATATGCTTTGAGGTACAGTGTGTTACAATTGTTACGATGTCTGTGCATCACACATTAAGATGTGTGTGCAGCTGTGCCCTCTCCCTGGTGCGTAAAAAACGTCCATTAATTGAATTCCCTCTAATTTCCCATCAGCCTCGCCTTACAGAGCGAGACGCCTGCCTGCCAGCCGCGCAACGCCACACTTCAGGTATGGTGGATAATGGAGGATGACATTTCTGTCCCACCATGCCTCAGGGCAGCATGTGATACATGGCTTCCTCTATGAAGGTTAAACTCAGCTAACCTGCCTTTGGCGTTTCATTACCCACTTGTTAAATACTCTTTTGGTAATAAAATGATTAAAAATTTTAGTGCTTCTCTCAAATGAGGCCTCTTTTCAAAGGGATTTAATGACTTTGGAGATGGATATGTGTGCGTGTTTGTGTGCCTGTGTGTAGGTGCACTCTGTGTTTGAATGCATGCGTGCGTGTGTGTGTGTGTGTGTGTGTGTGTGTGTGTGTGTGTCCAGGCAAGTGCATCTCCAGTTAGGCACGACCAGTGTGTAAAAACCTAATGAGAGTGATATGCTTTGCAGTGAAACCGCCATTATTCTCAGCCAAACGACCTGGGCCGTCATTATGTATAAAGTAGCAATACCTTTTCCCTCTGCCGGGGCACATTCAAATAGACATGTTTTACATACAGCTCAGTCTGTGTCTTGAAGCGAAGTGAAGTATTTATACTAAAATGAATGGGCCTGACTATTTTAACATCACAAGTTAAGCACCGTGGCTATAGCAACGGGACATAAAATATTATATTCAACCCATTAACAGGAACTACAAGCCTTGCCTAGGCCAATATGGCTCCACAGCGACTGCGCAAATCATCATACTCAGTGTCATATAGGCTGTAAAATTAGCAGTAAAGGGACTTAAGAAACTGATCTCAAAAACCCAATAAACCAGTTTCTTAAGGTCTGAGTCAGGAAACAGAAATGGGTCATTAGAACGGTTTTAAGGCCACCCAAAACTTTGGAAAAATATGATTCGATGTAATGCAGGAGAAGAAAAAAAACTTCTGCTTCTTTGGTAATTTAATAAATCATATAAAAATGCCTAAGCTTAAACTTTGCAGTCTTTTAATTTGACATCTACATATCTCATATCTGGGTACATGACAAAACAGTATGCCCTTTGTGGGTTGTAACATTTTTAATTGCTTCAAGCTAAAATATACAGTTTTTGTTAAGGGATTTCCTAGATGGTCTGCCTCCCTGTTGGGTCTTTGGTTCCCAATCACTTTTGTTGGCGCTCATTGTTGTACTGCTGCTGCCCTTGCTGAACCACACACAGGCACACACGCACGCATGCACGCGTGCGCACACACACACACACTTTATAAATGGCTGGGTCCCCCTCCCTCGGGCCAGAGGAGACGGTGCTGGCCAGTTCATCTGATATATCATGGCAGCCCGCTCTGCTCTGCTCCACTGGACCCTGTCCAACACCTGTTCTCCCATCAGGGGATGTTGTGTTGGCGTGGCATGGCTATGCCACTGTACAGATTGGCACTGCCCAGTTGGGGCAGCAGAAAGGATGAAGTATGAGATTCCCAGTGACAAAATGTAAGCTGTAATTAGGAGGGAGGTCCACAGTGAAATAAATATCCTCTGCACCTTATGATTGAAGGTATCACTTTGGAAAAAAAGTCATAAGAGGTCTTAACAACCAATGAATTAATGAATTCATCATGAATTGAAAGAAATTATGATTTTAGCAGTTAGAACTTTCTAGTTTACCCTCTGATGTCCTCTGGCTGCTCTGCCTCGACTAATTGATTAACGGAGTTTCTTGATGGACAGAAAGCTGTACTTTTTGCTGAAGTAATGCAAAATGCTAATTGTATAGCTTTCGTCAGCTAGCTTTTGATCATAATTAAAGTAATTATAACAAATGCATGTGTACAGCTGTTCATATTTACGACAACAGTGTATATGTGAATTACACTCTGAAACTGTAGGGGCCCTTTAATCTATCTGGTTTCCCCTCTTTGTCACATGCTTAGAACCGGTTTGTGACAGGTGCCAAATCGCTAAAAATATGAAAGTTATGCAATGTTGCTTTAACATTAGTAAATAATTAATCATTTATCTTCAACTTTAATATTTCGTAGTTCAACTTAAACTGTCACTACTTACAACTACGAAGAAATGTTTTGAATGCAGTTGACCATGATGCACATTTGAGCTTCTTGTCTTCAATATAAGTGGTGTAGATTATACAATTAAAGAGAGAAGTTAGACACAAGACACACATAGACACAACTAAGAAAATGAGACCCCTGTGCAAAAACAGTCTTGCATGCTAATCTGATGTTGTACGGTAGTTTTAGTTTTAAAACCCCCAAATACTGCAGACTCCAAAGGACATTGTTTTTAAGGATTAAATGAATCTACAGTAAAACCTAACCCTAATTATAGCTGCTCTACAGCGATGGTCGGGGCCGAGCATTTTAAAGATGAAAAGGAAAGAGGGGTGAATGGAGAAGAGGAGAGAAATGGCAAGTACATGAGCGTTCTGTCAGCAGAAGTGCCAAACATCTCATCATAACTCTTGGGGATTGAACTCACAGCCTTTGGGTCTGAAGGTAAGCGCTTCAGTGAGCAGTTGGCCAGGTGATGACACTACTAGCTTCACAACATTGAGTAGGCAATGTGCAGGACTGCATAAAAATGCTGAATTTTAAAATACTGTCAAAAATAATGAATCACAAGTAAATTCTTAGAATTTGTGTACTTTGTCTAGACAACATATAGATGCCTGTAATTTATTTTATTGAGTCAACCCGAGTTGACTTAATAACATGACTTCACTAACTTAACTGCTTGTTAATTTAAATCAGGTGTGTTAATGCAAAGACACATTTTAAACATGCAGGGTAGTTATACACAGTACCTGATCAGATATAGTATGATTGTCTTGCAACAGCAGGGGCTCAAACCAACCCAGTCTCACTTCAGTTCGTGATGGCATTACGAAATTAAATCTATTAGAACGTGATACGTAATTGTGAAGATTTACGTGTTGGGGTCACGTTTTTTATACTAATGTATTTCAATGAGAAGCATCCTTTCTGCAACTCGGCTGCAGCAAACGGCGGCGTTATTACGATGCATAACTTACTGGAACAAAACTGAGCAACGTTTTGTTGCTGGTGACAAAACTACTGATTATATATATTTATTACATGGCTTGCTTATATTCTAATGTAGAATGCGGTCTGTTATTTTCTTGATAATGGACCGTTGCTAAGTATAACACACCGTTGCCATGCATAGCAGAGCGTTGCAATGGACGCAGTTCTGTTCCCTCCGAAGGAGAGCTATCAATAAATCCGCTAGAAGAAGATTGGCGTCGGGGTCCTAATCACCCCGTCGTTGTTGTATTCGCTATAACAACGATCTAAATTATCCCTTACGTACATTGAAGCGATACTGGCGTTATAGACCCGCTGATCGCCGTCTGATTATCTGAGAATGAATGCCCGCATTGCATCGTGGGACATCGGCATTGAATGCGCCCAGCTCGGCTCATATCGTAGCTTACTGTTCTGTCTTATTTATTGTAATATTTCACCGGTAATAAGACCGAAATAATATTATAAAAATAAAGAAATGCATACCATGATAACAGCTAAATACATGTTGATAGCGTTATAGTTTTAAAAATATCAATAAACAACAAAGCAATCCAGCTTCCCTGTCCGAAATAGACCGAAATAATAACATTAAAAGAAATACATATAAACCGTGATAAGATCTGGTGAATAAATGTTGATTAAAACAGCGGTTATTGGGCTAAAAATACCAATAATATCAAAGCTGTATCCAGCTTCTCTGCTGCAGCCGAGTTGCAGAAAGTATTAAAACGTATATAATATAAAAAACGTGACCCCAACACGTAAATCTTCACAATTACGTAATGGTATGACGTTCTAATAGATTTAATTTCGTAATGCCATCACAAACTGACGTGAGACTGGGTTGGCTCAAACACAGAGCCTTTGACACCGTCGGCAGGTGCTGATCTCAGGGAGCTATTATCTAAGTGGTGATACAAGTGGCCTTACAAAATGTAGTAGACAAGGGGCAGAACTGCATGAAAATGCAGAATTTCAAACCACTGTCAAAAATTAATTTCTCACTAGAACATTTTTAAAATGTGTGTACTTGGTTAAGACAACATAGAGAAACTGATGTTTAAAGATGCTCTTTTTTGCACTTGCTGCAATGGTGTAGTGTAGATCACTTTTTGAGATAAATTCTGAAATTTTGCACACTAGAGTGATCTTCGAATGTTGTGAATTTTCCATGAACATCAAAGATTTAGTATGCAAGAAATTGCAGAATTTGTTCACACTACTGTATGCAGTAAAATGTTTTATTGCACTGTGGGCTCAATTTTTGATACATCAAAAATCTTAATTGTAAATTTGTGGAGGACAGTCTGGAGATGAAGTTCCCCAAATTTGGTGTCAATTGATACAAAAATGTGAGAAAAAGTGATGGACTTTAAAATTGCTATTGGGTAAAAGCAGGACAAAGGTTCTGTGTCTATATATGTCTACATGTGTTTTTGACGGGTATGGACTGTCCTGCTATTAATGCTTTGAATGCTATGAATCCCTAGCAACTTAGTTGCATGGCAATAAAGTATTGAATCTGGAATCTTGAAATACCCCTTACATACTCACCTGTCTGTCTGTTGTGGACATCTGGGGATTGGAGGTTCTTTCGTTCCTCCCATCAGCATGACAGATTGCCTGGGAGAGAGAGGAGGTTCTCAATAAGAAATTAACATTTGTACCGCTGCGTAGGTGGGATCTCTCCACTGAGACTGTGTGTATTTTTGTCACATATTCATAATTCTGCTCATGTTGTTGGAAACAAAGAGAGGGGTCGTATGGTGGACATATTCTCTTTTACTCACAATAGAATCAGGTTTCAGTTCAGCAGCTGAATTTGTGTTTGCCAGTTTAGAAATTGTCAAATAATAAAAAGTTAAAACTCATCACAAAAGTCAATGAGTTTATTATCATGTCATGTCATCTACATATAGAAATTGGACTATGAATGTGGAGGCAGTGAATAGTTGTTAAACAAAGCTACTGGTGAAAAAGTTACAATTATCCCTCTCATCTCCTGCTTCTTGCCCAGTAGAGGATGACAGAATAAATAATGATTATAAATGAATAAATGATTCTAATTTACTTGAAACTCACACCTTAACTCACACCTTAACTGGTTTCAAGTGAATTGTGAATACTAATAATGTGTTTCCTGTGAGAAGATGGTTTGCTACTACAACTATTGTAAAATACTAAATGTTTTAGTCATGTTTTTCCTGATCTGAACCAAGATTGTCCTATTTTTCATTCATTAATAAAATATTGATTTACTGTACCATGCCCATACAGTATGATAAAAATGACAATGTCTTTCATATAATAAAAACTAATTGAATAAATAAATAAAAACAGGCTAAATAATGCCTCAACATACTTCTTATTTCAGGGGTTACTTGGAAAAATAACTTCAAGCAGGTTGACTTGTAATGTTCTCACCTCTAAAAAGACAGGTTGGGGTAATACCCAATACTTTTCCAATCTGTTCTAAATAAGTCTGACTCATATCTGTAAATGGGAGGGATTGGAAGGTTTCTGCCTTGATCGACAGGTGGACGGTAAATGTTCCAAGGGGCTTATTTCTTATGGCGAAATGTCCTGTATACTTCAGTCCTGTCAGGTCGGATTCCTGCAACACAAGTAGGCCTATATCAAATACATTTTTACTCAACAGCGCAAAACTGATAATGCCAAGTGTGGAGGGTTAAGAGGGATACAAAAATCTCCACTCATAGGCCTATGACTAAATCAACAAGTAAGAAACACAGGAGGAGGACTTTATTACATGTTCATATAAAGGTTCTATAGCGCACACTACAGACCATTGCCTAACTCAGGGGTGCTGTGTCTCTGCTCTGAGAATATAGCTGTCTAGAATAAAATAAAAGTCTTTTCTGGAACTTAAATTTCTTAAATATAGCTCTTCCGCAGCTCAAGTTGTTGCTGATTTTCACTTTCTTTCAATATTGTGGATTACATTACAGCAATTTGAGGAGTTTGTGGCTGTAGTCAAAGTTGATAGGCTTCTGGGCCTGTTGGGCTTCTGATGCATAGGCCTGACTAGACAACTACATCTTGACTGGACAACTACATCTTCAACATTTCCAAGCCGGTAAGAAAGCCTGACAGTTTACTGATTGCTATGGATCGAAGACCCTGGCTTGCTTGGCGTGCAAAGATGACACGTAGAGGAAAAAACAATAAAAGGGTGATAATGGGATTAGCCGTAAGGCAGCAGGATTCCCCCCTCTGAAAAAAGAGTTTCTTGAAGATATAAAAAAAGATCCTTTGGGATAATGTACTGGAGATTATGGATGCAGAGGATGCATTGTCCAAGTTTATGAAATTATTTTCTGCTGTTTGTGATAAACATGCCACGGTGAGGAAGCTCTCTGTCAGCGCAATCAGAGCCTCTAGGCTTGATGATGAATTGAGAACATGTATGCAGGAAAGAGACTTATTGAAAAAACTAAGGAATACAATTTCCAATATGAATAGACAAAAAAAAACAACAACACTATCAATCCAAAATTTGATGAGTGTTTGAGCGATAGTAAAGAACTATGGAGAACACTGAATGAAGTCATGGGTAGAAGTAAAATGAGTAAAAATCCTTTGTTCATTGAATTGAATTATCACTAAACCATTTGACATAGCAAATTACTTTAACAATTATTTATTTAACAAAGTAAGCTGTCCCCAGTGAGCGGTAAGCTTTCTGATGACATAATTAAAAATGTATTATGCATGACAAGGTATGTAGTTTTGAATTTGAGTTGACCAATGCAGAGGATATAGAAAAGCTTCTTTTAGCACTCAAGAGTGATAAACCTTCTGGGATGGATAATCTGGATAGCAGATTACTGCAGATATCAGCTCAAACTGTGGCCAAGCCCTTAAGTCATATATTTTAATTTATGCTTTGATAACTGTGTTTTTCCTCAGTGTGGAAGATTGCAATGGTTATTCCCCTTCCCAAAAACAGTAAAGAACTATCTACAGAGTCAAACAGCAGGCCGATCAGTATACCCTTTTTTAAGCAAATTACTGGAGGGAATTGCATTTAAGCAGATTCAGCATTATTTTACAGTAAATAGCATTAACTCGGATGTTCAGCTTGCATATGAAGTACAGCAGTAGCTGCCCTAACTGATGATTGGCTAAAACAAATCGACAGGAAGTCAATTGTAGGAGCTGTGCTATTAGATTTTAGTGCATGAAGCTATGTACATATAAATTCAAAGACTGTGCTATTAATTGGATGAAAAATTACTTGTTTAATAGACAACGATGTGTGATATTTAACGGCACCATCTCAAACATGGAGACTCTTCAATGCGGTATTCCACAAGGAAGTTGCCCTCTCATTTATTCTATCTTTGTAAATTATATGCCATATGTATTAAAAAATGCAGGTATGGCAATCTACACAGATGACACTACAATGGACACCTCTGCAGGGAACTAGGCTGCTACAACAAGATTTAATGCTTGTTGCTAAATGGGTCTCAAAAAACAAATTAAAATTGAATGTTTCAAAAACAAAAAGTATATTCTTGGGCTCAAAGCATGCATTAACGTCGGACCACAAACTGTGCCATTTCATTGCAGGAAGATGCTATCGAACAGGTAAAAGTGGTTTAATTGTTGGTTGTCATGATTGATTGATAAAACATTATCATGGACTAATATAAACAACATAGTGTCCAAAATGAGTAGAAACATCTCCATTATAAAAGATATGCTTGACTGTTGACAGAGTCAACAACTAAGTTAGTAACTCAGTCTCTAGTCTTGTCCCATCTAGACTATTGCTCTATGATCTGATCTAGTACGTCAAGACAGGAGCTTGTAAACTTACTGCTCATAAAAAACAGAGCAGCTCGCCTTGTTCTTTGCTGCCCCACAAGGAGTAATGTGGAAGAAATGCATACCAGGCTGTCATGGATGACAGTAGATGAAAGACTAGCATGCAGCCTGATGGTATTTTTAAAGAATATTTGTACATTACGTAAATCCACCAACCTGTTCTCGTAGCTATTACCTACCAATGATAGACATGTTTATGATACCAGACTGGCTGTAGGTTATGGCTTTATCCTGCCAATGCCCAGAACCAATGACCTTAAAGGTCCTATGACATGGTGCTCTTTTGATGCTTTTATATAGGCCTTTGTGGTCCCCTAATACTGTATCTGAAGTCTCTTTCCCGAAATTCAGCCTTGGTGCAGAATTACAGCCACTAGAGCCAGTCCCACAATGAGCTTTCCTTAGTATGTGCCATTTCTGTGTCTGTAGCTATTGAGGAGGAGAGAGGGGGGGCAAGGTGGAGAGTGGGGGTGTGGCCTTGACCAACTGCCACTTTGCTCATTTGAAAGCCATGATGTCTCTCTCTCATGGGTGGGCCAAATTCTCTGGGCGGGCAAAGCAGAGAAAGGAGAGGTAACCTTGCTCCTTATGACCTCATAAGGAGCAAGATTCCAGATCGGCCCATCTGAGCTTTCATTTTCTCAAAGGCAGAGCAGGATACCCAGGGCTCGGTTTACACCTATCACCATTTCTAGCCACTGGGGGACCATAGGCAGGCTGGGGGAACGCATATTACTGTTAAATAACCTCATAAAGTGAAATTGTCATGCCATGGGACCTTTAAGACCTTTGATTGTTTGATTCTGTTATTCTTTTCTGTTGTCTTTTTTCTTTCTTTCTTTACTACATATGTTATTTCATATACTGTTTTGTTGTTTTTATAACATGAAAAACATGCTACTGTGCCTTTTGTTTTATAAAATCCAGGAGATTTTCATTGTTCTAATATAACAGCCCTCGGCATCAGATACCGACGCACAAGGCACCCACATGCACTAAGACACACACGGCCAGACCGGCTATCAAAACAAAGAACCTCACATTACAACAAACACAGGCCCCTTTTACACAGAGATTCTGCAATAGGCAATATGCCTAAAGGTTAGAGAAGCAAGCTTGTGACCAGGAGGTCGTTGGTTCAATCCCCAGACTGATGAGGATAAAATCTGGATGGGAAAAGTGAAAGACAACTAAGTCCCCTTGTCCCCTCCCTCCCTCCCTCATTACCACCACTGAGGTGCCCTTGAGCAAGGCCCTTAACCCCAACTGCTCCAGTGGAGCTACTCACTGTGGTTGTACTGGGCAGCTTCCAGGTATGAATGTGGAACTGTGTGAATGTGATCAGGGCATTCCTGCAGAAGAGAGACTGCCTCTCAGTGAATGGTCTGCCATTATGCTGGCTTTCTTTATTCACACAGAACCAAGTAAAGGCGTCATAAAGCCACCCCCCAGTGATTTAATGGCATGTAATGTAATGTAATGTACTTGCCTCTCTATAAGTTATTAATAACTTTGGCTGTTTGGAACACTGCTTTGTCACTTTTTGACCTGTGGCCTGACTCGAGCATCATACAGGCTGTGTGAATGTAGTCCGCCATGCCGGCTGTCCCTTTAAAACAAGGCTCAACAACTCTGTCCCCCCATTCCGTCTTTGAAACTTTCACACCAACACAGATGCAGGGTGCAGCTCAAAGGCGCAACAGTCCCGCCTTGGACAGGTTGTGTGAAAAGGGCTACAGAGAGAGCGTGACTTCATTTTATGCTCAGGATGCTATTACTCTATTGCTATATCTTACCATAGCAAATAGTTGTTTACTGCTATATTAGTGTTATGAATATTAATTAACTAATAATAAAAATAATAATACTAATCAGATCATGATTCATGACTGTCCAGACCAGGGAGAAAGAGAGAAAAAAGTATGCTCATCATAAACACCTCAGACCACTAAATTTGATCATTTATTAGGTTGGATATCTATTTTTTTTCAGAGGCATATCTAATTTAGCATAACCTAACGTTACCTGATGCAGCTTATCTTGGCACATTTCTTTCCACTTTTGTATTGTTGCCTGTTCATTCAAATAATACAATGATATGACATATATGAAATTACCTTTGAAAAGAGAAATTAGTAAAGTAAAAACGCAGTGGTAAAGAAGAGTTATACCCGACTCTTGGACCGTACCATTTTTGTGCAGGAAGAGGGGGAGGGTCCTCTCTCGCTAAGATCAGAGGTGATGACACGCGCGACATCCAGTCCAGTCTTTTAGGTCCCGCGCCGGGTCGGAGTCATGGTGACAGCACGTTGGATCAACTTTCAGTCTTTTCATGAAGAATAGCTTCTGTGCTTCTCCCGCTGCATTGTAAAGGTAAGTTCTATCAGCAGTTGTTTTAGCATTTTGTGGTTTTACCGTAGTGTTTTCTGCAGGTAGAACACGTTACCTTGTCTTCTTGATGAAGCTAGACCACCATGCTCAGTTGTTGCCGATGATGTTAGGAAAAAGGAAATAATCAATGGTAACAATGTTAACAATGTTTCAGAAGAAGTTTAAACTGGGGAGCTGTGTCTTTCAGTTGTAAAATGTGTCTGTTTTGCTGGAAAACCTGTGGTCTGTTTTCACACTTTGTTCATGTTTATCTTTATCGTCACCAAGCTTAAAAGGACAGTTCTCTGTGTAATATGGAGTTTTGGGATTTAACTGTAAACCCGTTTCAACCACAAAATGTCCCGCAGTTTTCTTTCCATGGCTAAAGTTATATCTTGAAAACTACTGTACTTTCTCAAAAACTTTTTTAACTTATCATAAACGGGTAAGATGCTAGGCTACACTAATAACTTTTCCAGTAACAATAGATGGTTCCTCCATGTCATGCATAGTGTACATGGTCTCTTTTTCTCTCCCTATCCGTTATGTTGTAATATAGCCATTTCATATTATGCCTTAACTCATATTCCAAATGCATCTCATGAATTCATTTCATGTTTTCCAAAAATGTGTTTTGGTCAAGCAATTTTGGCTGCCACAAAAACGTTTAATACAAAATGTTACATTTATTTCGGGGAAATTGCCCTTATGTAACACTACAATATGTACTAAAACAGGTGAGTGCTTATAGATCCTTTATACCTCTCTTCAACAACAAAAACATGTTTTGAGTTTTTCTAAAAAGTTGTTTTAAACAGATATACTGTGTACTCTAAATGTTTCATAATAGGATATTTTTTAAAACATTTCTCTAATAAAGCATTTACTATTGTTTTATTTTGTCATATTGGTCCTGGTGTTTATGGCTGTTAAATAAATCAGTTTTATGATTAAAACTTGAAGAAAAACATAGAGAAAGTAGAGTTGCTGCAGTGCATTAAGATTGTACCGACTCCTGATGCTGCTCACAACATTTCATGCTGAGTTGGATGTGTGAAAATTCACTCGTCGATCCAGTTCAGATTCAGAAAACTTTATTGGCTGTCATGACAGAAAATCGTCTTAGACGTGGCCTCAACATACAGTGCAAAAACAAAACTTGCACAGTAAACATACAATAGCTTATAAAATAATTAACAATGGATACAAATAATACAATGTATGTGTGCAAAGTGACAGTGTTTGTGTGGGTCGTTACTTTTTATTTAAGTTTAAGTTTGTTATAGCTCTTGCAGCTGAAATGTTTAAATCTTAAACTAAGCTACACTTTCAACCAGATTTGCATTCCTGTAGACAACACAAGTTCCCCTGGAGTTATGCTAAGATAGAGAGAGCAGAAGAAAAAAAACTGTTCAAGGACGTGGTGCAACATAGAGAAGCAACAGGCAGAGCAGGCATTGCATATTCAGTAAGTTAGAGATTTGTGGTGCCTTACAGCTATTTCTTTATACTAACTCTAGCAGATAGTATACTGTAAAGTATGTAGGCACACAATGTCAGTGTGCTGCAGAAGACAGAAATACAGCATATCTGTATGTTACCTGTATAGTCTGACCGTAGCTCAAAACTGACAGTGTTTTCCAGCATAGCATGCTGGATAAATTGACATTGTAAATGCATGTTTAGAAATAAAACACTGTTTGTAAATGATTAGTATGAGGGTGCCTGGAGGGTAGTGATTGGAAATACGGTGTTTTGGCAGAGTTGACAGGTTAGATGAGTGGCTGACCAGTTCAGTATACGGATGAGTATGTAGATGTATAGTTGAATGGCTGGCTGAACAGTTGGCCAGTTGGCTAGCTGGCCGTCAGTTCAGTGTCTGTTGAGCAAACTGTGAATGAGTGCATTTGATGTGGGTCACCGGTCAGTGATGAGCCCATCTGAGGGTTCGCTTGGGTGTGTGTGTGTGTGTGTGTGTGTGTGTGTGTGTGTGCGTGTGTACAACTGAACGCTTTGCATATGATTGTGGCCGTGGGTCAGTGATCACAGACCATCTGCAAAGCTGGACGTTTTTCTCTTTTAATGCTACTGCTCAAGGCTGAAAGAGATGCTGCACTGACCAGCTGACACTGCTCAACATTCTTCTGCCTTATCTCTCACACACACACACACACACACACACACACACACACACACACACACACACACACACACACACACACACACACACACACAAACATCACCACTCAAGTACAGTTTCTGTTGATAATGTGTGTACACGTATTGTACACATTGTTATGCATATTTGGAGGAATGCATTCACTTAACTGTGAATGTCTTTGGTTGTGTGTGTGACAGTGTAATATGATCAGCTATTTAAAGGTGCAATGGTGGAGGTTGGAGACCAAACCCTGCTTGTCAGGCTTAACAGAAAGAAAGAATAGCAGGGATGCTGCATTTGTTTGTGTGTGTGTACAATTGGTATGTGGGCCTGGCCAACAGAGAAAGAGCCTGGGGTTCTTATCTGACCTCTCCCAGGATGACCTTTCACCCCTCAAGACAAGCCCTTTGTGTCCACTGAGCCTGAGTCCATGGGAGAGCGTGTGGGTGAGTGTGTGTGTGTGCATTCACATACGTGTGTATTAGAAGTATAGGCCACATCAAAGTCTTACTTAAACATTGTTATTTGGATTCACCTTTGGCCTTGCGGCCATGAGATATCCCTCTAATGAATAGATCCGTAACCTCAAAGCAGAGAGCGTATATTTGCGTTTGCATGTATTAGCAAGGATAATGTATAGTCCTGACAAATTTGCAGGGGCAATAACTAGTACATCAAATATCTTTCTAACATTTTCTTAATATAAAACATCCTTGGTAGCATACAATAAGATGCATTTTTACTTCATCGTGTCCAAAATTACCATTATTCATAGCAGGTTAAAAGTGATTGAGGTCTTTCTTAGTAAATTCTTTTTTTTTAGATCCGCTACATTAATTTGACAGGGAATCAGTAATATCCTAAAAAAAAATGTTTTCGTAAGAACTCTTTAAAAGTGCTGAATACTTGAAAATAAAAGCTTTGGCGTGGTTTGCATGGAGCTGATAGTTTAAAGGGATCCTAAATACAGGTTTGTATGTGCATGTTTGAGTGTAGTGGTGGTGGGAAGGGGGTCCAAGGGGTCATAAAACACCACAATAGTGTCTCTCTCCCCAGGGTGAAAGAAAGACAGGCAGAGAAGAAAAGTAGGGGGGAGATGAAAGGATCTCCCACTTCCACGTCAGGGACAGAGGAAGGAGGGGGAGACAGATGGGAGGAGAACAAATTAACAAAGCTTCAATTTAAAGTTTTATATTCAGCTTATTTCTGTCATCTCTGCTACATGTCAACTTTTATGTGCTACGGGTCTTTTAGGTTTGTTATGAACAGATAGTCCTTAATAAAGGATTCCGGATCTGTGTAACAATGGAAGAGTACATGTGCATCCACAGATTAAAATGGACATTTTGACTGAACAATACAAATGCACAGCACTAGGTTTCTTTGTGTGCTTCCTTGCAGCCCTTGGATTTTAAAGCAAACTGTTTAACATTATAGTGGACAGACCTTTTTCAATACCTGCAGAAAATTCTCTCTTTGATGTTACACGATATTGATCCAAATTAATATTTGGCAGAAAAGTCTACGCAAGACAGGAAAAAGAGCCAAATTATTATTATTTGTTATTTTAGGCTTACCTCTTTAAGGTAGAGCAATAGTAACCATGGAATTAAAAAAACATATTAAATGGATTTAGACTTACAGTATTGATTATTTGGTTAACAGTTGGTCAGTAGTTTAGGATTTTAGTCAAGATTCAATAAAAGGTGGAATACACCTCTCTGCTTTTATCTCCTCCCTGTCTCCTCTTCCTCTGCTTGTAAAAAGATCAGACTGCTCTTTGGTAGAAGGTGTGATTACTTCCTCTCAGTGCCGGCTGTGTTATGACAGGGCTTTTTTGTTTTCCGTCCTCTGTCTTTCTACAAAGTGGTGCAAGGCATTAAAAGCCTGCACTGTGTCTTTACATATGAAAGTGTGGAAGCAGAAGGTGGCTGGTGAGGTGTGTGTGTGTGTGTGTGTGTGTGGGTGTGTGTGGGTGTCTGAGTGAGAGAGAGAGTGTGTTGGGTCCATCTCCAACATGAATCTCAAGAGGAGAATGTAAAGCTGAGAGCACATTCTCAGGACTTGGCATGTTTACATCAACATGTGGAACGTTATTTGATAAGGGGCAGATGTCTAGAGAAAATCTCCACCAGCGTACTGTAGCTAGTAGCATGTAGCTGAAGAGCCTTTTTGGCAGAGATCAGTCCAAAAGTAAATTCCCTAAGGGTCTGTTATTACTATCAAAATGCAGTCTATATGTCATTTTTTTTCTCAAGTTATAGATAATAATAATAATAATACTTTTATATTTTCAGGTTGATTTACAAACTAAAACAGTGTTGCTGTGATTGTTTTACTTTTTCATTCTGGGTTTGTCCCACCGTATTGCACAGTGGGATGTGGGGGTATAGCACAATTAAGAAGGCATACAAACGTGGGGCCATGTAAAAAGCTGAAACATGAAGATTCATTTTTTCTGTTGAAAGAGCAGATTTAAGGACCATTGGCTTCTTCTTAAATGTTTTCTGCTAAAGCAGGCTACAAATAAAGTTTAAATTAAATGGAAAATATAAATGTTTTTGCTGTCAAGGGATGCAATGCATTGTTTTGTAAAGCAGTGCATCACTTTTAAGTCTGTAATCTGACAGGCTTGTTTTTTCATTACAGTAAGATGACCTGCAGTTTGCTGACTCGTCAGTGAGTCTCATGCTACCAGGTTTGTCATATGTATTTTTTTGTGTGTGTGTGTGTGTGTGTGTGTGTGTGTGTGGTCCTTTTTCATTTTTATTGATCTAACCATTTTATATTTTGCTAAAGGCATTACTATCCTATTACTTGTAAAACGTCTCCAAGCACCATTACTGTATCAGCGACTAAAATACCTAGGCTGATAAGTAGGCTTGGATTGCCCCTGTAAGACTTGAATGGTGGAAAATACTGAGCTGAACTGATCTAAATTACAGTTATATAAAGTGGAAGCATTTATTAGGGAAATTATGGTAATTGCCTTTATATGGAGAGGAAAATAGTTCCAAGAAGTGCATGGCAACACCAACTTCTTACAGAGAATTATTTGTAATAGTAAGACTTTGCCATGGAGGCCTGAGTGAAGATGGAGAAAGGCATTAGGGAGAGATGGATGTGAGGAGAGACCAACTGACCGGTCAGAGGGTCTTCAGTTGCTTTCCTAGAAAACTAGGCTGTGTCCTTAAAAACACTGTGATGAAATAGCATGCTCATTCTGTGTGTGTGTGTGTGTGTGCGTGTGTGTGTGTGTATGTGTTTGGCAGCCAGCATATGTGCAGTCCCAGGTTTAGATAAGGGGGATTAAGTTGGTGTTTACAATCCGGCCTAGTTATTCCCCTCCTCACTGACCCAGTTTTTTTTTACCATTTACCATCTAACACATTGGTTAGTCAGTATATATGACACGTTAATTCAGGATCTTATGTACTTACAATCTATTATTGTAATTTTCAAGATGAGCATGGCAACAGTGACATGCATGACTCCCCACACATGATCTAAAGTAGTCAGTAGTGTATGATGTGTCTTGCAAACAAATAATACAGCACTGCTTTTACTAAGTTCATTGTTCAAAAATGTTCAAAAATGCTTCAATTTTTCTCACATTTTCTATTGTTCTTTAACACACTTTTTAAAATGACTAAACTTTACTAAAACTAATACAATAACTTGAACACATTCACTTTGAAAAATACATACACAGTTGTAATCATTTTTACATGCCTTTTAATGTGAAAATTAGATGAATAAAAATGATCAAATAATCTAAAGCAAATGTACTTATGGTCATATGTTAAACCTAAACAATTAAAACAACAGTGTTCTGTACACATTTTTAAAAAGTACATGCATACAATTTATTAATTGGAGTGTTTCTCATCTGTTGTTGAGCAGATGAGAGAGTTGATCAGAGAGAAAACAAGAGAGAGAGAGAGAGAGAGAGAGAGAGAGAGAGAGAGAGGGATGCAGAGAGAGAGAAAGTAGAAAAACAGTGTAGCATCTAGGTCAGGGTGTCCTGACTCTGTCAGTTCAGCTGATTTTATGGCATGCTGTCTGGACAGATGCCATCCACTGTTTATGTGTGTGTGTTTCCATGTGAGTAGTGCTTTCAGTGGATTTCAGTGCTCGTCAGTGCATAATGTGTGTGTGTGTGTGTGTGTGTGTGTGTGTGTGTGTGTGTGCTTTTTGACAATATTAAGCAGTACATTTATTCTCATTGTCAGAGGGCTTTAACTTTCAATGTATTCTGTCTTTTATCACATACAGAGTTCTTTTTTTTGTCATAGTGCTTTCTTTTATGATCTTTTTCTTTCTCTAAAGGACCTTATTGGCCAGATCACTATGATAAAATCTGTTTTTCCTGTTTGTTTCTAAAGCTGAAACTGACATTACTTTACATTATAATGGAATGGCTGGTAAGTCTGTATTTAGAGTACCTGACAAGTAGCTTGTCATTCAGTGCAGTAAAGGTTGAACTGGACAAGCAAACAAAATCAATTTACTGTGAGCTTATGAATACCTTTTGAGTGTCCAACACAAGGTGACTGTGGTTTTGCAGGACACCAATGGGGAACTCCTATGCAGGCCAGCTGCGGACTACGCGCTTTGAGGAGGTCCTCCATAACTCCATTGAGGCATCGCTGAGATCAAACACCATAGTGCCTCGCCCTGTCTTCTCACAGCTATACCTCGAGACAGAGCAGCCATTGGCACATGATGGTGGGTTGCATGGATGCAATGGAGAAGATGTGATAACGAGTTCAGCAAAAGAGTTTATTTCCTCAATTTGAATTATGACATCTCTTTTGCATCTGCATCTGCTTGTCTCTTGTTCACCATTAAAAATGCTTTTTTGTGTGCATACATCCCCACCAGGTCGTACAGAGAATGATGATGAAGACGATGAAGATGGCTCAGAGTCTAACAGCCCCCCAATACCCTATCAGATGAAGCCCCCATCTGAGGGATGCTGCACCACGGATGGTTTGTACACATACACAACTTCTAGAAAAACTTGAATCACACACAGGGCCACATTTACAAAGAATCTTTACTGCATTACAGTCACAATTGCAACGAGGAGATTTTCAAAACAAGCACACTAACCTGAAACTGCAGTTTCCTTGTACAGGGATACATCTTGCATTTAATCAGTGTTCACCTCATTTATGCATGTGCTGTAGGTTTACTGAAGGATCATGCAAATGAGGAATGGGTGCATTCTGCTGGATATACAGTCACATTATTTGCAAGGGTCAGTTTTGTGAGTGTGTTTGGTTGTGGTGTAGTTGGGAAGAAAAAAGTTAATTTGCCTCCACTAGAAATCTCAATGACAACTAATAAAAGGCGAATAAGCGTCAGAAAAATATCCAGGCTGGCTGTCTACATAGTGTATATCATTGGTCTTCTTATTTATGCTAAAATGAGACACAGTAATCTAAAAGTCAAAGAAAAGCTACCAGATCATTTTGTGAAAATGACTGTCCTATCCTGTCTTTTCCTCCCCACAGGCTTCTGTCAGGCAGGCAGGGACCTGCGTCTGTCCTCGCTGGCGTCAGATCCCTTGGATGTGCCCCCTGGGTTCATGTTGGTTGGGGTGAAGTCCCCCTCCCACCCTGAGTCCCTGCTGGTGTGTGCCGTGGACCGCCGCTTTCTGCCAGACGAACGGGGTCACAACGCACTGCTGGGTGAGGAAGGAGACTCACAGAGAAACAGGAAAATATCATCACTGTTTGTTAAAAAGTGAAAAACCCTCAAATTGTCTATTTTCTTTTATAGGAATAGTTACAGAAATACCTTTATTTGCTTTTTTTCCAAGAGTGAGATCCACCTTGTGTCTGTGCTTTAAGTACAGAGGAGATGAAACATGTTAAGCCTAGCTTAGCATCAAGACTGGAGACAAAGGAAAGCAGCAACCCAGGCTCTCTCCAAATTTAAAAAACTAGTGCAGTGCCCATTGAAAATAGGCCTGTTCGGAACCAGTCAATTGCTTGGCCTGTTGAATTGCTGCTTTCGGCTTACTCGAGACTCACTCATCCAAGAAGACAGCCAGCTGAAGAGGTGCCCTAGTCAGTCTGCCCGCAGACCCCTGAAGCTCCGCCCGTGCAGTTAATCAAAGTTTTTAATATTGAACGTGTTTGTGTGAAAATGTGCAGCTAGCGAGTGGGCATGTTGATGAGGTTAATTCCACTCGCTCAAAACCGGAAGAAAACAAACTTACGAGGGTAAAGAAATAGGGTCAACAAAAATGTCTAACTGGAGAGATGACGAGATACATGAACCTCTGTCTGTAAGGGCCCACGCCAAAATCATCAAATTCAAGGAACAGCAAGAGACTCAGTTGTTTATGACGAAATTATGAACGTCTCCATGACGCAGTGTAATTCAGTCTGCTGCACGCTCTAGCCAGCACCACCCTTTGTCTAAATCAAACAGATTATTTCCAGTGAGAACACATTTGCTACATGTGTAAAAAGGAAACTCCGGACTATGTCGGGATGTAATTCCTCAGACGTTGTCCAGAGTTCATATGTGAAAATGTAGCTTTATAGTTAGATACTATCCCTCCTTTTACTCGTAACTAATAAATATTCCTTTAAGTTGATGACATGTGTGACTGTAGGAACATAAAATGCAGCCTATTGTAATCGTACATTTTCTGTATATGTGCTCTATCCAGGCTTCTCAGGGAACTGTATAGGCTGTGGAGAGAAAGGCTTTCGCTATTTCACAGAGTTCTCCAACCACATTAATTTGAAGCTCAGCACCCAGCCCAAGAAACAGAAGCACTTGAAGTACCATCTGCACCGAAACAACCAGGGCGTGCTGGTCAAAGGAGCTCCCATCTGCTGGCGGGGACACGGTAAGTGTAGCAAACCCCCAGCCAGACAATGGTGAAGCGTACTGATGTTTCCAGAAGCCTTTATTTACGTTCAGCCGTCAGCCTGGTTCTGAACACAAATATACCTTCTCTTTCCTTATACCTTTTCTTCATGAAACACCGTAAGAGCTACAGGACAGATAAAATACCTCTGTCGGTATTCACAATGCCAAAAAGCTAATGTTAGTATGACTTCTTATAACAAAGAGATAACAACGCATTTAAACACTTCACAGTGGAATAGATTAAACTCCATATTACTGTACATGAACATTTAACAAATCAAACACACAATACCTTGTGATATGAAATAATATGAAAAGAGGAAACTAATAAAATAAAGCTCTGAAGTGGTTACCTTATTAATACACCTTCCTTAGAGTCAGTTACATGTGTTTCATTGGAGCAACTGGAGTAATTTTTTGTATTCGAAAGGTGGAACCAAACACACATTTTTGGGGGGTTTGAATTTTTTTCTTTGAATGTTTACATTTAAAGTTGTAGTCCGTACGATTTGAGTTAGTTTGTTTCTAGCGGCAGCTTTGGCGGTAAGATGTAATTTCAGGCGCGCCTCTGGGACTTCATCTCCCAGAGTTCCTTTCAAAAACGAACAGTCTCGACTGAATGACGTCAGTAGATTGCAGTTCTCACCTGCATGATGCCTTCACATGCTCTAGTCCATACAGATAGCAGTTTAGTCTAAGATGAGCTAAGAGTTAATACATCCATGAAGATAAGTGTAGGGACACGCGCAGCCGTGGAGATGATAGAGCTGGGGAGGCAGCAGCAAGTTTACATAGTTAACCATGCTAACGCAGTCAACAGTGCTAATCGGAATTACTCACCGAGGTTATTGGGGCGGCACGATGTTTTCCAGCACTGTTTACCGCAAAGTTTGCACTTTGTGGAGAGAGAGTGGTTCATTACATGGAGGACAGACTGGAGTTTAGTTTTTTCTTCATTTTACTTTGGACTCGAAGTTGAACGGTCATCTTTCTCTGTCTGTTGGTCCGCCGTTGTGAGTCAGCAGTAAATAAATGTAGGTGCCCGGGCAGATTAACGTACCGTTTCTTTGCATATTTCCTTGTTCATTGTTTTAACTCACTCTTTGATAGATAGAAATTTAGCAGACAATTAACTATATGAAAATCTTACGGACAATAACTTTAAAGTAGTACTGTCCCCTTCTGGCTCAGCAGTAGCGTTATAAGCAAGTATAGCACAATCACAAGTCATGCATTTGGTTAGAGGCCTTTATCTTTAGTTTAGGTCTTGTATAGTCATAACAATGTCTACAAATCTGACAAAACAAACAATGAGTGTATGGGTCTGACCAGATGGACAGGTAGGACCTTAAGGTCAGGGGGAAAGGTGAGACTACAGAGTATACACAGAGGTCACAGTCTGGAGGTAACCTATCAAATTAAAATAGTTTGAATGGACACCATCTGGTGAAAACGCCTATGAGCAAGGACACTAACCCTGTGGATATCAAGTTCTCTCAATGTTTCTAACCTTATCCTGTTGTTTCTGCTTGGTTCTTAATTCTTTACTCCCGGAGGGAAAGAGTAAAGCTTAAAAGTTTGGTAAACTTACTTTTTGAAGCGGCCTCTGTTATTACTCCAAAGTGTGCCCCCACACAACGAATAAGTTATTGCAATTACCTAGCTACTGAAATGTTTCTGTCTCCTGGATAAGTAATAACAGTTTTTGTGTCTGTGTGTGTGTTTCAGATGGCAGAATGAGACAGATGGGGTCCAGCCTCTCAGAAGGCCATGCAATATCAGCTGAACAGCCACCAAACATGGCACTGAAAAATTCATCACACACACCTGGCAGCTACACAGGTAACACACACATACACACAGAAATGTGAATATCAAATCCAAAAATGCAACGTTGATATCAAAGTTCTTGTTGAAAATTGTTCTGTTGTCTTGGTTATTTGTTTGGGTTCTCAGGCCCAAAGAAGTATTTTACTGTTTCAGACCACATACTCTAATTTTACCATGAGATCACTAAACATTAATGGCAGTGCAAACAGTTGTTGACAGACACCCGTATCTCACTTAAACTAGTGGAGAGAAGGCAATATGTAATAATCACAGAAATGTTTTTCATTCAAAGTTACGGTTATTAATACTATTGATTGATTCATTTTTGTCTATCTGTAAACAGCAGAATCAAATGTGGACCCGAGTGGTCTGCCACAAATAACTGATGCCCCCCACTTGCTGACAAATGGCAACCATGCTGTTCCCTCCATCGCCCATCCACCTTTACATCAGTCAAGGCCTGGGAGACCCTCAGCTACAGGTACAGATTGTGCACACTGGTAACTTCAGCTCTATAATCCAGTTAATATCCAGAAGGATGTGTATATATCAAGGACATAAGATCTATTTGATAAACATAAACACTGTGAATAAGAAGATTTAAACACAAAATAAATTCCTCAATATTAACTTACAATACTATATGTCAGAACTAATATGGTTGTTGAAAAAATCTGATCACATCAACTAACTGCATGTACATTGAGGTATAAAGGTAGAAGGAGGTACAGTATGACTTACTGTTTGTAAACACAGCGTTCAAAGTTGGCCCCGGCTCAACGAGCCAGAGAGAACGCAGCGGTGATCGAGCAAGAGAGCGAATGAACAGAGAGAGCACCGAACAAAGCAGTAAATCAAATTTTATTGTTTATTGTTTCATGGCGGTTACGTTCTAAAGCACGAAGAAAAAAAAGCTTCGTCCTGTGTTTGTGTTGGTTAAACGTGTGTGTCGCTATGAGATGCCGAGGGGCCTTACGGTACCTGCAAATGAGAATGGGCTGCATAACCTGCACACTGTTATTGACTGGGGGTTACACAGCAACATGGGGCCCAAAACGCCCATAAACGTCCCAAACACAGACGAACAGGCAGAGGGCAAGGTCTCTGCAGATACACACACACATCACACACTTCTGTTGGCTCATAAGTGGTGATTGTGAGGGATTACTTTTGTATTAGTCTATACATTGTTTTTTAGTAAGATGTACTGCATAATATACCTTTAAAGATCTGAATATTGTAGCTCATCTTACAGTGTGTATAGCATAATTGTCTGATTTCTAACCATTATCTGGCTTCTTGTGTGCATGTAAACGTGGTCCGATTGTGTCTGTTGTCATTATACCCCTCCCCTGGGTGTCTTCACACCTCTGAAAGGGAGCGCTCCTACCATCAACGAGCCCAAACTGTGTGTGTGTGTGTGTGTGTGTGTGTATGTGTGTGTGTGTGTGTGTGTGCGTGTGTTATAACACCCCTGCTATACAGGAGCCAGCAGGCAGCTGCATTGTTTGTTATGGGTTGTCCTTTGTCTTTCTGTCTCTCTCCCTCCCTCTCCCTGTCTGTCACCTCTATTAACTAGGGTTATAAAATTCCTTCTCTGTCTCCTCTTATTTCCTGCTTTCTGAATGAAAAGCTTCCTTCCTGTCAATGTTTCATGGCCCTTTTAACAAGTGGACCTTTTATGTGTCTCTATTACTGCATTTCAGTAACAGAGGTTGCAAGAAAGAGGAAAAGAAAGATTAATGTTTGACTAAAATACGACTTTACGTTACTGTATCAACAGAAGTCCATCCTAAAACATTATTTAGTGTATACTTTATTTATTTGTGGGTTATTAGAATTAGAAAAGTGACTTCTCTGCTATACAAGAAATTATTCCTAAAGTAAGTCAGTAAGTAAGTAAACTTTATTTATATAGCACTTTTCACAGACAAGAGAGGTCACAAAGTGCTTTACAGTGAAAAAAAAACAAAAAAAAAACACATAAAGAACAAAGCTATATGGCTAATTAAATGCTTGTCTAAAAAGATAAGTCTTCAGGTGTTTTCTAAATGTTTCCACAGAATCCAAAGCTCTCAAGGCTAAAGGGAGAGAATTCCAGAGCCTTTGGGCCACCACAGAAAAAGCACGATCACCTCTTGTTTTAAAACGTGTTCTGGGAGCAAAAAAGCAAACTGTATTGTAGAAAAATGTGACACTGAAAATAGTGGCAATATATCAACTCAAAAAATGAAATTGCAGTGACAAGTATAAAAGCAGGAGCAGCTACTTATGGGCAACAACAAGATCCCATAGCTGGTACAAAGCAGAAAAACTGTAAAATAAGAAAACAATAATATATATTTACCAATGACAGTATTTTTTAAATGTATTTAAATCTGTGGCAGTTTATTTTTGGCAACATTGGGCAACAATTCTGTAATGATCTTTCAGCATATTGCAATCCAAGTGGTCTGAGAGAAAACTAGACTTTTTTTCAGGCTTTAGATAATCTAGCCCTGTTGGGAGGCTTTGGCCAATCTCAGGTCATTTCAGAGAGAGAGAAAGCATTCCTATTGGCTGTTCTGCACATGCATATGCCAGTGCAACTAAGAGGGGACAGGTAGAGCTGCTGACTTGCATGTTTTTGCTTTCTACCCACTGCAGCTTTAAATTCTTTTAAATTTAGATTGTAAATATAAAAACGCTAATACGCTATGTAATCTTTTTCTTTATCCTGCAGGGTCCCATGCAAATGCTGGACCTCCAAAAAAGAGGCACAAGGGCTGGTCGCCTGAGTCATCTGCCAACAGTCTGACAGAGAGCACTTTGAAGACACCACCATCTTCATCAGCCTTATCAACATTATCCATGTCCTCTGTCATCACAAATGGAGTTAGAACAGGTAAAAAGAGAAGAGACATACTGACGAAAAGATAAATGAAGAATATATGGGGAAATTATGTTTTGTGTTGCTTGTAGTGTTTGTATCTGTAAATTGAAATATGTTTCCGTCATTTTTCCAGAGACAGCAGCCCCACTGAGTTCATCACAGGGGTCCTTAACCCCACTTTCTCCGGCAGGGCTGTCTGTAACAATCCCTGATGAGCTGCTACACACCTGCAGACTGAAACCTGTCATCTTTAAAGGTCAGTCAACCAATTGTATCATTGATTTATCATGATAAAATGCACTTTATTTATGATTATTTGTACCTGTCACAGAGTTGACTAGCTAATCAGTCAAAGTCATTATTGACTAGCGGGTGTTTGGTTAACATTTTCAAGTCAGTTGTCAGTGCTGGACTTTCTCAAGCGTGTGAACCGTTGAGATTTTCAGTAACTACCCAGCAGATGGCTAGTTTAGCTCACCACTCCTCTCAGGTTAGAAGTCAGCCAACTCCTGAGGCTGTTTCCCGGCCTATTTGCCCTCCCCCTCTAACCTTTTCAACCCTTTGTATCACCTGTCAACTCATCCACATCTCCATCTTCTATGCCCTCAACCGCTTCCTATATTCGGAGTATGAACTTTCATCCTTTTATTTTCTTTCCGTTTTCACTTTGTATTTATCACCTATCTGCTCCCGTCTTTTTCTCCACTTTAGCTGCTTCTTGGGCCTCCAATCATATATTTCTATCTCTACTATCATCCCTCTCTCCCTTGGGAGTAGATAGAACTTCATTTTCCCACCACTCGATCCTGTATAACGACTGGTCTCTATTTGGGTTTGTTGCAGTGTGAGACTTTTTTATAGTAAATTAGAGAAACACAAACAGCAAAATAAAATCTAACATAGGCCTATCCATGTACATCGGGAGCAATTTGTATATTGCTCATGGACACTTGGGATTGGCTGAATGAACAACCTTACGGTTAATGGCCAAATCCACCACCTGAGCCACAGCACCAAGTACAAGTTATTCTCAGCCTCCTCACTGTGTTCATCTGTTTACCTCTCATTAATACAGGTCATGGCCCACTCCCTCAGCTGACTGGAAATGTCAGTGAAGTGCTTGTCAGTTCTCTGCTTCAGAGTTGTTACTTGAGCTCCCAGACACTCCCCAGAGTCTACCAGCACTATGGACCATCACCCCTTCAGTCATTGTCAACTGAGATGCAGATTCTACTCACAGTCTACTACCTTGTTCAACTAGGTCAGTGTAAAACCTTCTTCTAGAATAAAGGCTATTATCACTGTTCAGTCAGACTGCAGAGAAGAGGCAAGTGATTGACATTTCATAATGTCATTGCTGTGTCTCATAATGGCCACTAAGAGGCAGACAGTTCTGAATGAATCAAGCTTAAGTCGTCTGACTCTGGCTTTTGTTAGTCCCCAAACTCAAAACATATTCCATAAAACTACTCAAAGGTCTTTTGAATTCTTCTTTGCCACACTTACTTTTTTTGTCTCTCACCTTGATTTAACCAAGGCCTTGACCAGGTGCCCCTAATAGAGGACTTGGAGCAGATATTCATGAGGTCATGGAGGGAGTCTCACCTCAGCGAGATCAGACAGTACCAGCAGCCTCAAACACCAGTCACCCAAGGGAGGCACTATGGCATAGAGGTGAGACATCTGAGAAGTGTCCTATTGTCTAAAAATTAAAAATTAAAATAAACAAACACATTTACAAATAAAAATGAAGCACTTTAAACACGACACAAAGTGTTACTCTATCTCCCTTTACCTCAAGTTAAATATGCTGTCCTCTTCATGCCGTATATTGCAGAAACAAATCGTCATGACAAGACTGAATAAGACTGAATAAATGAACAAATTGCTCATCCTTTTTCTACTCTGTCTCCAGACCCCATCCACCCTGCCTGGGCTCCCCCAGCATTTCTCCTTACCTCCCCAGAGCCAACAACCCCTGACCCCCAGCCAGCTTCCTTGGCTCGCCCAGCTCGCTGCGTCGTCCTGTGGAGAGGGCGTGGTGGTGTTAGAAGAGAAGATTGGATCTTTGGCTCAAGGCCTCCAGCAAACGTTCAGCAGGTTAATGGAAGGACGGCTTGAAAACACCAACTACGTGGTCATTATTTTCACTGCACCGGGACAGGAAACACAGTCCTGTGTGGTCGTCACAGGTGGGAGTTGTGTATTCATATGCATGCAAATGTGTAAATGTTGTTAAGTTGTCCAGAGAATTTAACAGAAAGAATAAAGCAGATTTTATCTCATTGTATTTGTCTGTGTGTGTTGCAGGTAAACACCAGTGTCGTGCCTTGGCAGAGAGTATGTACTCCCCCAATGAGGGTCTGAAAGAAATCAACCACCAGCTCTCCACTGGTGTTGCCCAGGAACTCATCCACTACTGCAATTCCCTCGGACAAGGTTTGTCTGCCTTTTTTACATGCACCTTTGTGTGTGCAGTGCATGCTTATTAATGTGTGTTTTAGTCATAATTCACCACCATAAGGTGTGCCTTTCTGTTTCTCAGATGGGGATTTGGATTCCCTGTTGGATAGTGCCACTGTGGACAGCAACGAGCCATCTCCCTTATCCAGTAGTCAGGAATCCGCTGAAGAGAGGAGTCTTAAAACCACACACAGTCCCAAAGACACAAACAGTTCAAAGGATCCACACACACAGTGTTCAAAAGACTCACCCAGCCCTAAAGAGAGAGCTTCAAGTCCCAAAGACACCTGTTCAGGTGAGACACAGACAGGTTTAGGGGGACACACTATATATGCAATGCATTTCCTTGCCTCGCCGTAGTGTGATGGGATGACTAACTGTTCTCTTCAATTTGCCTTTTGACCTATTGCTGATGCAACTTTTCCCTGGGATCCATTTGATTCACTGTAAAATACACAAGAATAGTCAGAGATTACATCTGCATGTATTGTATGTCCTTTCTTCCTTTTGCCAAAAAATGTGCACAGCTGATACCAGGACAATCAATTTAAAATCAATCCTTGATTAAGTGTGATGATATGGATTTGTCTTTGTGTGTGTGTAGAATACTCCATAGAGTGGCGTGAGGTTCGTCCCATTCAGCTAGCAGTGGCCAGGAAGCTACTGTCCCATGTTTGTGCCATAGCAGACTCCAGCACACAAAACCTGGATCTTGGCTCCTTTGACAGGGTCAGCTTCCTCATTCTCGTCCCGCCGTCCGAGGTAACATTTCAGCAGACCGTTCTCCACCTCTGGAGCTCTGGTTAGTTACAACTTTTTTTTTTTCTCAGCAGTTGGTTTTATTCATTCTTGTCTTTGTAAAGGAGAGACAAGATGTTTTTATGTTGACCCTCTTTCTCTTTGGCTATGTGTCTCAGGTGTCCTTCAGGAGCTTGGGGGTTTAGACCAGGAGTGTTTGTCTCAACGGGAGGCTGAGCGTTATGTGGTCAAGATGGATCAGAACGCTCAGGCACGAATTGATAGCCTCATCCAGGAAGCACAAAGCAACTCCTCCACACTCTACATCCTGGTCCATGACCACGCCCACTGGGACATTAACAGGTATGTTTAGTGTGTGTGAGAGAGAAAATGAGAAAGAGATCAGAAGTCGTGCAGAATGATGACCGTGTTGTTATTGTTCCATCAACTCAACAACCTGGTACAAGAAGAGCATCAACAAAGCAATCTAGTGTGTTTTAGCTTTCTCTGAGTCTCTGTCGTTGTCTCTTTCTCTCATTCAGTGCATCCCACAGTAGCTCAGACAGTGATTCGGCTCTGGTGGACCAGCTGTTAAACTCCCGTGAGGTCAGAGATGCTCCAAACATCCTAATTCTCCACGTCACCTCCTTCCCCTTCGCTCTGCAGACACAGTATACCCGCATCAGCCCCTACAATGAGATCCACTGGCCCTCTGCATTCAGTAATGTAAGATGGGAGGCTGTGTGTGATACACGTTCTGTATTTAACGAACACTAGTAGTGAAAATAATTCACATTGCGTGTTTGTGTGTGTAGGATGTGGACCTGTATCATGAGAAGACGCGCTACTATGGTGTCTCAGAGCTTTTAGAGTCGACCCGTTCAGGGAGCAACCTGCCTCTGCTGCGTTATGATTCCTCCTTTGAAAGTATGGCATCTGCCCTGGAAGAAAGGTAGCACAAACATACACATGCTTAATCTACACAAATACCCTACTCTTCATAAGCATGTTTGAATTACTTGCAGACCTGCACAAAAAAATAGAGCAAGAAGCCTTTACAGTCTCTCTCTCTCTCTCTCTCTCTCTCTCTCTCTCTCTCTCTCTCTCCCAGATTCCCTAAACTGCACAGTGCTGTGATCCGGACTACGGTTTTGATCCAACACTACTGCGTAGCTCTGATGGCTGCATCCAGCAGAATCAGCAGCTCCCACAATCTCCACAAACACACCTCTGTGGAGACCCTAGAGATTGTTCAATCACTGCTCACTGCTGCCCAGCAATGTCCCGCCCACCATGGCCACATGGTCCTGCTGCGGATCCCATCTTTGGCTCTGGCAGCATGGGCCCACCGACGGTTGTCCAGAGTTAGGAGGCAGCTGGGTCTGGAGGAGAGTTTTGAAATCATAGTGGGGAATCCAAACCAAGCTCTTAACATTGGACAGAGCTTCACTGATCAGATCAAGGTGGGGTAGTAGGTCACAATATCATGGAATACAGGCAAAATAATTCTATGGATAGATTATCTTACAACTAGAGATGTAAAAATGCACTGACTGACTGTGAAAATTGTATTTTTCTGTACTTGTGTTTGTGTGTGTGTTCTGCAGACATGGCTGAAGATCCAGGATGCTGACTGGGTTCCTCAGACCTACCTGGAACTGGAGTCGCTTCCCTGCATCCTGATCCTGTCAGGAGCTGAGCCACTGGGAGAATCGCTGCCCAGGTACACACAGAGTTCTGATCATAACTCTCTAACTTCTGACCTAAAACTTTGACCCTTTGTTGCTAAGCCTCAATGCACTGCAGTTCCATTGCCAAGTGTTAACGTTATATGACCGAAAATAGGTCTAATGTGGAGCAACGTTAGAATAATCTTAATGAAAAAGTGTTATACTATAGTGTCTTGCAGGAAAGCGACAGAAGCTGTAGTAAATATAATCTGGGGTTTAAACAGTGAATTCATTCTGCTCACAGGTCATTGAAGTATTGTGATCTTAGAGTGATAAGCTGCTCCTACCTTCAGCGAACCACACTCGAACAAGAACTAGGACTAGCTGCTTATCTAGTGAGAGCAGAGTCACGACCCCCACACAACCCCGGACCAGGAAGTGACTTGCTGGAGAGTGACGCGGAGAAACTTAGCAGTACTGACAATGAGGAGGAGGAGGGACAGGAGAACGGTGAGATGAGATGCATATGAACAGTTCTTTAAAATGTGTAAAATGTTCACTTGCTGTTTTAAGGGATATCTTAACTACTATACTTTTTCTTTCTTCCATTTCCAGGTTACTCCCCTAAAACATGCAGCCAGCAGCTCCAGTCATGCCCAGACAGAGGAGCTTTAGATCCCTTCCCTGCCCAAAGCACCACCTCTCCAAATATCCAGAAAGGGACCATGGACACCATACAACCTCCCTCACAATCACAGACTCAACTTCAACCCCAGCCTCCATCTCAGTCTTTTCCGTATCCTCAACCTACATTACACCAACCTTTGAGTTATTCTCAAGCCCAATCGATCTCCCAGCCGCAGCCACAACTCCAAATTCAGAGTCAAAACCATCCATTATCTCAAACAAATTCCCAACCTTACACTCAAACACTTCTCCAGCACCAGTCCCTCTCCCAGATGCAAATACCCCACCCTAAACCTCAACCGCCTCCCAACACCCAGTCTCGTCGGCAACACTCTAAATCCACCTCCTCTGGCTCATTGTCCCCGCAAGCCTCCTCTCCTCATCTGAGCTGCTCCTGGGCGCGGGGAGTGAGTCGCCCGCCTTCTGTGCTCCTCTCTCGTGCCCTCTACGATATCATCACAGCCAGTGACAGCAGCGGTCTTCCACGATGTACTTCATTCTTGCCACACATGTCAGTCGCATGGGCAAGCAGCTTCAGGTAAAACCAACACATTTCTTTTCACACCACTACAAATAGTATGATATATGACTGATGTGATGAGATATGAGGTATTTATCATATATATCTCATATCATATGAGATATGATATGGTGAGTTGGGTAGCTATCGTGCCCGCATCGTTTTCCAGCGGGATGTTGGGAGCTGTGGTGTTCTGGAATGGCGGTGCCATTCAACCGGGTGACTCTTTTTATGTGTGACGATCTGACAGCCACATTCTTCTTTATGATGAATCATGCACTAGTTGAAGGATTTGATGGGATAACATTTCACTGGAATTGTACCTTGAATGATTTCATGTGACAAATAAAAATGTATTGATTGATATAAAAGCTGACTAATAATTTATCAGCCACCATTCTGCCCATGGTACACGAACACTATTTAAAACTTTCATGGACTGCTAGTACAATGCAAAGTTACCCTTATTTATTTGAAGATAAAACGTAAAATAGTCTTTTATCTTTAAAAGTAGTCTTCAAAATTTGCTTTAGTTCAGGCGGACCACCAAAGGGTTAATTTAACTGTTTGTAGTTTGAAAATCGTAGTGGATTGGTTCAGTGTCTCAGTGTGTATTAAAGTTTAGAAATGAAAAGCTATAATGATAATAGTATTAAACTTTATTTCTATATTGCCTTTCAAAAACAGACTTACAAGGTGCTTCACAAAATTCAATACCATACAATATAGGTGCAAAGGTAGTGAATCATAGGGAATAAAAAAAGAAGGAAAAAAACGATAAGTCAAAGTATGCCATACATACTGTAGGGTGTAAGGGTTCAATATGAATCAAAGTCTGAACAGTAGGCTTGAGGAGACTTAGCTGAATTAGTTAATCCTGTTTTATTCCATTATAACCAGAATGGACATGTGTAGTTTTGAACAAAAGACAGTTATGTGCATCCAGACCTTTTACTCAAAGTGCCCTGAACAGATCAGAGACTGAAAGTCTTACTAGGAGGAATTTAATTAAGAACTATATTGTTTGTGTGCAGGCCCTTGCTGAGTAAGATGATGACGTGTACAGAGCAGTCACTGTACTACCGCCAGTGGACAGTCCCCCGCTCCTACCACATGGACAGCAGAAATCGCACTGAAGGACGAAGTGACAACTTTCACCCTCGCAGGCTGCTGCTCAGTGGACCCCCACAGGTACTTTCTGCCATAATTTCTTTCTTTTATTCAAACTCAAGATCATGTTATGCTGTATATTTACATTAATTTCCTTTTGTTCTGTCCATGGTCAGGTGGGTAAGACAGGAGCGTACCTGCACTTCCTGGGTATTCTGTCTCGGATGCTGATCAGGCTGATGGAGGTGGATATCTACGATGAAGAAGACATCAACTACAGTCAGTTTATTTGCAACAGTAGCCACAATTTCTTAACTACATTAAGTAAAATATGGAGACTGTGCTTTCTAAACAACTATAATATTTCTGTATTATCTACTGTTTACCCAACATTTTCAATGTTTTGCTGTTATTGCTGCTAAATATGATGAAAATCTAGGATTTTGTCAGAATATGTCAAGAACAGATTTGAATCTTCATTATACACCATGCTGTGAACTCCTGTGTAACGCTTGTAAATGTGTTTATTTAGGTACACAGGCTGAGGGGGTGCTGTACCACCCACCCAATGCTTCCTGGCCCAACCCAGACATTGTAAGGACGATGCCCTTTGACTATACCATCCATGACCCCAAATATGATGACATCAGCTCTGTCTATAGCGCTGGATACAAACCCAGTGCTGAGGGTAGGCACAGTCAGAAAACACACACGAGTCAATATATTTTTTACACAACCAAAACTATATTCACAGAGCATTCATCTTCTCTTAATGTTTGTTGCTTGTAAGAACAAATCCTCAGAAGTTAACTGTATATTGTGCTGTTGTCCTAATCTTTCTTTTTCTCCTGTTGTCTTTCCAAGGAAACCATGTGCGCCAGGAGGATGTATACCTACATAGGCGGACATCTCGGATCAAGCTGTCCAAATATGCGGCGTACAACACATACCACCACTGTGAACAGTGTCATCAGTACTTGGGCTTCAACCCCAGATACCAGGTCAGCAGAACACAACAAACACACAATCTGATAACTGACAATCACACACTGCTTTTGAAATGTTAAGTAATAATAATAATTATGTATATGTTATTAAATTAAATGTAGCTGATATAATCTGATAATGTATGTCCTCTCTAATCTTATATTCAGATGTATGAGTCAACACTGCATGCCTTCACATTCACCCATCTACTGCTTGGGGAAGAGATTCAGCTTTACTTCATCATCCCAAAGTCTAAAGAGCACTACTTCAGCTTCAGCCAACCAGGAGGCCAGCTGGAGAGCATGCGGCTGCCTCTCACCTCTGATTGGGTGAGTCCTTCCTTAGTGAAAGCTTAACAACAAATACTAGCCTTTCCTTTTGCCAGATGCTGATGTACAGAGTAAAAAGAAAAGAACTAGCTCGTAAATAGCTTTTCCAAACGGCCACACACAAAGGCGGCTTGAAAAGCTGGTTGTTATAGAGAGAGGCGAGGTAACAGAGCACATTTTCAGACAGTGTCTCCTGGAAGACAGTCATGATGGTGTTGCGTAACGAATGAAAAAGGAGAACCAGAGAGGGAACTTCAAACTCATCTTACTTCCTTAGCTCCACACAATTGGCCAATTACTGCGTGACGTGAGTGTGAATATCACATTGTCGGTTTTGGAAAGAGTCCCCCCCCCCCACACACACACACACACACACACACACACACACACACACACACACACACACACACACGCACAATTACAACATCAAAAAGTCGTGGAAGCTCTTCGACTCCCCAACAAACACTTCTGATGGAGTCATCTGGTACCTTTGGCTAAAGATCCCAACTATAACTGAGGATATCAGTAGTTTAATATAGAGAACATGATAATAATAAAACTACAAAAACTACAACTAGATAAATGGTGATGTGCATCCCTATTAAGCCTTCTTAGCAAAGGAACACTGATATTATGAAATGTGCATTTTCTGTTTAGAAATGATATCAGAGACTGTGTTTCAGTTAATCCCTTCTAGGTACATATGTACCACAGCACATTACCATTGCATTTAAATTGTGATTTGCAGTGTTGAGCACAGTGCAACACCCTTGAGCTCCACTAGGTGATGTTACAGGCTAGACTATAGCTAAACTTGTCCTTGTGGTAAAATGGATTACTGTAGCCCAGTGGTTCCTATTTATTTTCATGAAGATATGTGCACCGCAGATTTCTGTTTGAGAGGGCATTTTGTAAATTTAGTGAAGCACTCTGATCACAACCTCTGACCAGCACACCAGCCAGAAAACATCTGAACACATGACATCATCATTGATATTATCATCTTAAATTTTTTTTTGTCATTTTAAATTTTATCTTCTTGTTCCCCAGAGCCCAGACTGCATCAAGAGTCCCATCTTCACCCCAACCACCGGTCGACATGAGCATGGTCTGTTTAACCTGTACCATGCTATGGATGGAGCCTCACATCTGCACATTCTGGTGGTCAAAGAGTACGAGATGGCTGTGTATAAGAAGTACTGGCCCAACCACATTATGCTGGTACTGCCCACTGTCTTTAACGGCACCGGAATAGGTATGTTACTGCTACTACAAGTAGACATGTAGGGATTATACTTAATTTCATAGATTTCTATTACAGGTATTCGTAGCAGTTCTGACACATACGGTACTGAAAAGTCAATATCAACTGTTTTGTCATAGTCCACCACCTTCATAAACGGTTCCTGTTATTCTGCAGGTGCGGCTCACTTCCTGATTAAAGAGCTTTCGTATCACAACTTGGAGCTGGAGCGCAGTCGACGTTTGGAGGGAGGGGGGCCAGCAGGTGACGTCTGGCCATTCATCATCCTGGCTGATGACTCCTGTGTTATGTGGAACGCAGTGGACCTCGACGCACGCAAGTACATACAAGCACTTTATTTACTGTATATGAATAAGTGTGTTGGACAAAGAAGCTTTTGCTTTTACTAGTAGTAATTATTATTTACTATACTTATTTGTTTATTAATGTTATGAGTCGGTTTAAACATAGCTACTGTTTGCTTCCTGCTGTCGTTAGTGTTCCAGTGGAGCATGCTGTGTCACTGAAGCACATCTTACAACACATGGAGGCCTGCCCAGACCTGGCCAACTACGGACTATGCGGGATCAGGAAGTGGAGCAGCCGTGGACTCACAGGTCAGGGGTCATGATGCCAGAAACCTTGAAAAGTCAAGAACCATTTTTGACAGCATTTCAGTCCTTATAATTACTATACAAATTAACTTAAAATATACATGTCCCTCCCAGGGACAAAATATCAAATATATGAATTACATAGTATAATAGAACAAACTACATGGAGTGTAATCACACACACAAAATGTTAATAAGCACAAAACGCTATAAGCTTCACTAACATAGTAACCATTGCAAGGCTGTTGTATTGGACTGCACGGGATACTTCGAAATAATAAACTGCTACTATGTGTGTTCATTAAGTTGCCTTGAAACATTCAGGGCAGATTCTACTTGCTTTAGATGCCTCAAATCTGAACTGCAGATACAGGTTGTGATGTCTTCATCTCTTCACTGTTTACTTGTTTACCTTAAAGATTTGACAGATATTATTTTGAAGCATGTCTGGCTCCAAGCTACTGTATATCTCCAATCTTTAAACAAACCCCCATAAGGCAGTGTGCAGCCTCAGATACCCAGCCACACAGAGCATCAATGTCTGAATGAAGGTTTACTTTGTAAATCACAATGAGTAAACATAACGTTTCTGCTTTATGACTGAAATAAATTAGAAGCTGCATTTATTTCGTTTCATCCAGGTAATAAACAAAGGGAGCCATTTTCCAGAGGCCACCTTCATGACTTCCTTCTCCTCAATGTCGACCGGAGCCAGAATGTCCAGTATGACCAGAACCGCTTCACTTGTCACGATGTGGACTTCACCCTGAGGCTCCACAGCGCTGGACTGCTTATCTGCCGGTTCAACAGCTTCAGCCTCATGAAGAAGCAAATCGCCATAGGAGGATACAGAACGTTTATTATCAAGACCAAGGTAGATGCTGAAGACACATGACAACACAACCACATATCACTCAGAGAAGCAGAATAAACAGATTTTAAGAATACTTAATAACTATTACTTCACTTGTATAGTATATAGTATAGTAGTACAGTTACACATACACATATAACGCCACATTTGCAGCTACACAAGAACAAATTATAATCTTTTTGCAAAAAAACAATTCAGTGGTCAAATTCAATACAACATTGTATTTGACCATCATTAATCAAAACAAACAACACATTAAATTACTGATTATGACTTGTTTTGGCTCCAGGCTTCAAAAACAGGCTATAGTATGTTTGGTAGCTAATACAATTTGGACTAGCACTCAAGCAGTCAATATAACTATGAATCTGTGTAGGCATGTAACAGCTGATGAAAGATATTTTACTATTTCAAAACTTCATGGAAAGCCTCACAAAGATTATTAAGCAAAAGTTTGACATTTCTCCAGACGACGGATGTTCCCACCTCAGTGGGGCCCTCGCAGTACATCTGTGCCCCAGACAGCAAGCACCTTTTTCTGGCTACACCAGCTCAGCTCCTCCTGGAAAAATACCTTCAACACACCAGCCAGAAGCTGTTTCCACTCAGCAACAAGAACTACACACACCCTGTACTGTCTGTGGACTGTTATCTCAACCTGGGACCTGAGGTATACACACGCACACACACACAGTCTCTTTATTTGTGGTAAATGATTTACCTATGAACAGAAGTATAGATTTATACACCCATAAATTCAAACACACAACGTATAAAAGTCACTGTTCTTGCATCCTGCAGGTGACGGTGTGTTTTGTGAGTTCTAGACCTCACTCTGTCAACATCAGCACCACAGGGCTGCTGTTCAGTGGCCTTCTCCTCTGTTTTGCTGACTCCTTTGTGACTCCTGTGTTCCTCAAGAAGTTCACCTTCCTCAAAGGTACAAAGGCAGACCAAATACAGACAATGTAAAAAAATTATACCACTGTAGGTGTTACAGATGGCGCATTTGCAATTAGTATTTTTTAATAACGGTACTGTACAGAGCAAGCTATATATGGAATCTCAGATCTCAATCTGAATGGCTAAATGTGCTAAAGTCTCTATCCCCCTCCCTTCTGTGTGCCTCGCTGTAGGTGCGACACTGTGTGTCATCAGCGCAGACCGTAGCTCTTTGAGGCAGACGGTGGGCAGGCTGGAGCTGGAGGAGGAGTGGAGGTTCAGGCTCAGCGATGAATTCCAGACTGCCAACGCCAAGGAGGACCGACCACTCTTCTTCCTGACTGGAAAACATATATGACTGAAACACACGTAAACAGTGGAGTCCCAGTCGGGACTGAAATCACCTGAATTGCCAAAGAGAGGAAATGTACTAGAGTGCTTTTTCATAGCATGACAGTGTGCACCAACATAGGTTCTGAATGGACAATAACGTGTTATTGCCGAAGATAAAAGGAAATCATTTTTCAAAATACATCTTTTATGTGGCCTTTATTGAGTCATGGTTATCCTGTGAGTTAGCAAAAGATTGTTCAGAAAACATTAAGGACTTTTCAGGAAGATTTTTCTGGTAATGAAATGGTTTTGTTTACATTTAGCGTGGTTTATGCACCACTCAATAAATCACTTTTACGTAATCTTAGAATAGTTATCTTTTTCATCCACTAGACTTTGTTTCCCTATAATAAAAAATACACATTAACTAAAAAAAAACATGGTGACAAAAAGGTTAACGGATTCATCTTGTAAAAAGTCTAGAAACTCACTAGACTCAGTAATTGCAGTTGCTGCTTTTGTATTTCTTTTGTGTTTGCAGATGTATCTGTGTTCAAGTTTATATTGCAATATCACAGTGTTCTGCACATTTCCTTGCAGGTCCACACAATATGAGAAGCTTTGAAAAAGGGTAGAAACAATCATATGTGTGTGCAATGGTAGCCGATTTTTGGCAACAAACTTTTAGTTGGCAGATTTTTTAGGTTTGTTTTGCATGTCTGTTTTTACATATGGAATATTTTGCATATATTTGGTCAGATTTGCATAATGTAAAAAAGTACTTATTCAGTGTTTGTACAAGAAATAGTATTGTGTTTGGATGTAGAACATTTGTTATGCTTAATGCTTCATAGACTGAATGAGGATTGTATTTGTTACTGTAGAAGAAACAAATCCACGGTGTGTTGGAAGCATTAACAATGTACAGTTTTGTATGCCTTTAATTGTATAAATGTACAGACATTTTAAATGTCTTTCCTGTGTGTGTTTGTATGTCCCTAGTATATTTCAAACAGAATTTAACAGGCTTTAACTGAATTTATCAGAACTTCACAATATGCAGATAAAGATTTACTTTCTCCTTTTACAACTACTTTGGACTTGAAGGTTTGTAGCCTAAAGGCCAGGGTGGATTTGACAAATTAGTCTGCACACTTCCTAATACCTTCTGTCACAAGTTGATGAGTGTTCCAAATAATATTATATTACTCTTATGATCAATCTCACTAGAATATCTTGTCATCTAACTCGTACAGCCAAGTATAGTTAGCCAGAACTGGCTGGCTAAAAAAAGTCTAAAGTGCAAAAAATGGATATTGTCCCTGTCAGCAGTACCCTGTGCCAGTATTCGATGATGCTCCCTCTGTTTTGTGTACAGTGTGTGTGTGTGTGTGTGTGTGTGTGTGTGTGTGTGCGCGCGCGCGCGCGTGTGTGTGTGTGTGTGAAGACCAGTGTCAGACAGGCAACTGAAGCCGCAGTATAGTCCAGCAGCTCTGGACCCTCTCAGATTTCCTCCAAGTACTCCGTTCCCAGAACACACTTGTTGATAAATTTAGTCTTAAGCACTCACTGCAAGTCGCACAAGCATCCACTTCTCAGATTTAGGAGTCAAAGAACTCATCCAGAACCAGCCAGGAGAGCTTTTGCACCATCTTGAAGAGATTTAATCAGAATTAGGAGGGTAGGATTTTTTTTAAACAGCACCTGCATCTGTCAAGACATGGAGCCATGACCCACGTGGAAGAGCAAGACTCCAGCAGCCACAGTGAGGATGACAGCCTCAACGACAGCTGGTCCTGGGTAACAAAACCAAAATAATATGTACCACAGGCTATGTATAATAGTTGTGTATTTAAATCTGTTTGGGTTAATTGTTTAAATCCAAAACCTAAATAAAATGTTGACCAGCTAGCAATACAAAGCACAGTGAAGCTCAGATTACAACACACAGTGAGAGAGTGTGACTTCATTCTCTGCTCAGGACCCCATTACTCCACTATTTACATAGCAAATTGTTGTTATATATTAATGTTCTGAATATTGAGTACAGCCCCTTTAAAATGTGTTAATTTCTGAATACATTATTAGAAAGACTGCATCAATGGTAATTTCTAGGCAGTTAAGTGGTCCTTATTCATTTTTATTGATCTAACCATTTTAGATTTTGCTAAAGGCATTACTATCCTATTACTCGTAAAACGTCTTCAAGCACCATTACTGTATCAGCAACTAAAATACCTAGGCTGAAAACAACCAGCAGCAGTGACGTAGGCTTGGATTGCACCTGTAAAACGTGCATGGTGGAAAATACTGAGCTGAACTGAACTAAATTACAGCTATATAAAGTGGAAGCATTTATTAGGAAAATTATGGTAATTGCTTTTATATGGAGAGGAAAATAGTTCCAAGAAGTGCATGGCAACACCAACTTCTTACTAAGAATTATTTGTAATAGTAAGACTTTGCCATGGAGGCCTGAGTGAAGATGGAGAAAGGCATTAGGGAGAGATGGATGTGAGGAGGGACCAACTGACCGGTCAGAGGGTCTTCAGTTGCTTTCCTAGAAAACTAGGCTGTGTCCTTAAAAACACAGTGATGAAATAGCATGCTCATTCTGTGTGTGTGTGTGTGTGTGTGTGTGTGTGTGTGTGTGTGTGTGTGTGTGTGTGTCTATGTCTATGTGTCTGTATTTGTGAGAGAAAGTGTGCTTGTTTGTTTCCATATGTTGTACTTTACAGCCTGTTCTCAGTGTGTATGCAGGTTCATAAAGTGAAAACATGTGAGCTTTTGTTTGTGTGCCAGGTCATCAGCTCATATCTCCCCGCATGACCTCAAGCCCACATACTTATAAAAGCATATTACACCACAGCTAGCCAAACTATTTCATAACAGTCCCACCATGCAGAGACCTGTAAGTGGCTCTGTGGGCTCAGGCAGCACCTCCACATTTCCTCCTCCTCCTCCTCCCCCTCCTCCTATAGATATCTGCCTGAAGTTAAGTCTTGCCATTATTTTGTCCCTCTGATTACCGTCGGCCTCTGTTGAGACATGTTAGTATTTATGTTCATTTATATATGATATATGGTCATTTGTAGCCTCAAAGTTTTTTTTGGGGGGAAAGACAGTATTGTATGTCACGTTTACTTTAGATTCCCCCATTTCCATTTGGCTGCACACCTCAAACTACATGTCAGACTAGTTTTTTAGCCATTTTGTTGTGTCAGGTAGTGCATCACAGAATGCATGTCATGCTGTAATTTGAATGATGCATGTCCAGTACACATACAATTTGGAAACCTTTACTGTTCACAGCCTTGAATGGTAGGCCAGCTTCCATGAAATTTACCACCGCCTGTATATATCGCTAAAGATAAAACAATGTCTATATGCATTGTATAGACAAAATGATGACTGATTTATGATGCTCATAACCTTTGGAATCTAACAACTACTCCACATTATATAAAATAATTTGTTATTCCAGTTAGTGAGCCACACGAACAGCATGTACTTTTCTCTTTATAGGTGAAGAGTTGGGAAGGAATGTCCTTTTGAGGGTCAATAACACTGAATGATAGACAGCCCTTTGACTAATAAATCATAAGGAAGATGTTATTTCCAGCATTATTTATTTAGATCATAACACCATTTGTGGGATTCATAAGAAAGCTTTAATCAGCCATGTCTGGCCCTGTCAACCAAATTAGAATTTTCTCAAACCCTGAAGCATGCCTGTTAGGACTATGGTTAGGACTCCACATTGGGGGCGGGTTCAATAGTTCAGTTGCTATGTATGGCTCAGGCAGCCTTTCTGATTGGCTCATGCAGCCTTACCCCCTAGAAAACACCCCCGTCTCTGTGGTAATGAAAAGAATGTATTCTTGACCTCAGAGAGAGTTCCTGGGAGAGATCAGGCTATCCCTGTTCCAGCAAACCACCTTCTTCCCTCCTCTCTCTCCACACATGAGCTGCAATGAATGAAATTCCTGAAGAGCACATATTACAGTTGCGTTCCCTTCGAACGTGCTTTTCTTTAATTCAATGATCCCCCTGTTGAATTCCAAAACATGCAGCCGATGTGATGCACTAAACATTTAAGTGCTGTTTAAGAAAATTAAGCTTAGCTAAACGGCTGCTGGCTGTAGCTTCGTATTTACCACTCAAACAATACAGCAATATATATCTCCTCATTTACTGTAACTACCATATTACTCAAAATGTCTAACTATTTCTTTAAATGGTAATAAGCTTTTAGGAAGCATAGAAATAAAAGAAATAGTGAAGCAGGAGACAAAATAAAGAGATAGTAGACGAAGATTATTAAAATAAAATGATTTTGATAATCCATTTATGAATCCATTAGTTGCGTAATCCACAATAGACTTGTAGGACTTTGAATATAAATATAAATTACTGTTTACTTTTATTGAAAATTAATTTGCGCACCAAAGCCTCAGTAAACCTACCTGCACAATGGAGTAAATAAAGCAGTTATTCTCTTTCGTCACACCTCTAACTTTTTCTCTCTCAATCAAACATCCGCACAAACATTAACAATTTGCAAATTCACTTTTTTTCCTACTCTTCTATCCCCATTTTCTCTCTGTCTGTCCCTCCCCTCCCTCTCCGCCTCTAGTTGGCTACTTGTTGCTCCCTGGTGAATGGCTCAGTTCTTAGAAAACTCAACACGTGTTTCCTTGTTCCCTCTACGGCTGCCTGGTGCTTCTTGTGTGTGTGTGTGTGTGTGTGTGTGTGTGTGTGTGTGTGTGTGTGTGTGTGTGTGTGTGTGTGTGTGTGTGTGTGTGTGTGTGTGAGACCAGTGACAGTAGAAATGTATACAGAAAATCATGAACTGTATGGCATGTTGTAACAGGAACTTTATGCGTACAAACACACACACACACACACACACACACACACACACACACACACACACACACACACACACACACACACACACACACACACACACATACACACTCACACAAAACCCATTCTCTCACATTCCTTGAAAGAAGTTTAAAAAGGTCTAGAATAACAAAGAGAAGCAGCAGAAGTTAGATGTGAACTCAGTTGGATGTTTGTTGGCAGTGGCTGGGCTGGTTCTCAGAATCATTAAGTAACAACTATAGAGCGCTATGTGACCCAATCAAGGGAGACTCTCTAAAGTGAGAACTCTGTGTCCAAACTCAACTCTGAGGTCAGGGAATAGCACCTTACATAATCTTCCTATAAATTGATTACTGTATTAGTGGAAATGAACTGGTTTTGTTTGTTTGTGCAGCAGCAATTTTCATGATCTCTTGATGTTCACTGTTATAGTGGCCTTATCATGTCACAGACTGACACAAGATCTATGTCAGTCTGCTGCCTTCTTCTATTTCTGTAAAGGGCATATCTAAATATTTACATGCATATGTGCCAGAAGTACTCTAGCAATGACGATACATTCTTCTCAGGCTTCATTTCTAATCTGTCAACATATTGAGGCAACTACTAGGCCTGTAACAATTGTTACATAATTGTCTAATTGTCTTTTCTTTTTTTTTAGATAATCACAGTTTCTTTGTTTAACCGCAATTAATTGCTAACATTAGCTAAGTTCTTAAGGCGTATTATTGGTCACTGTTGATTTTGTGTAGATATGCGCCAAATTGTAGTTATATAAGTGGTCAGACTATATATTTTTATTATTATTTAAATTGTTAGTTGTTGGCACTTGAGCCTATACACATTCATAGCATAAAATATGACAAGGGGGTATACAGTTAGAAAAAATGCTTTATGATAATAAAGAGGTGTTGTTTACTTCATAGGCTGTGTACTTGTGTTATTACATTATCTGGGTCACATAACAGTGATAGAACCAAAAGATGTATCCTGGAATTCATTAAAAACTTTAAAAAAAAGTAATAAATAAATAAATATTTTTAATTTTGACTGAAAGAGACAATAATATTGTTAATCGCAATGTTTTTCTGAGACAATTAATTCTACAGCTAAATTTTGAATTGTTACAGCTCTAGCAACTACACTACTGAGTGAACTGACAAAAAACACATAGATATTGTAGACTAAATACTGTACTTACATTACACTTCTTATTACTTGATATTAGGTGTTAATATGTGTCAAATAACAGTGATAGTTTCCTCACTTAGAAATAGTTTGTCAGTTTGAGCGTTCTTGCTGAGAGTTGAATGAAAAGATCGATACCATTCAATCAGTGTGGCATTGATCTTCTCATCTAACAGCATCAGCAAGAAAGCAAATAAGTTTTTTTTCCCAAAATATAGAACAGTTCCATTCAATTGTGGCCAAACTGGAACTTCCTGAAAGACGATATTATTACACAAAGATAGCGTACAATGTTGCTGTTGCAGAGTTGTGGTTAATGTGGTTTCTACATCTGAACAGTTTAATAAGTCTAACGTGCTGCTACTTTTAGTTAAAAACTGTGTAAGCTTTACAGTCTTAATTTGCTAAAGTGAAGTCTGCCATTTGGTAATCAAAACATACTAATAATTGATTTGGAAAACATTTTGAAAACTGGGACACAATCAGTATGTTGCACAACTACAGATGCCTTCAAGTCTTCTGAATGTCACTGCTATTCTTGTCTCCTCTGATCCAACGCAGCAGTAAACGTGTCATCCCTGTGGAAGATTTTTCTGATCTCATTTAACCTTATGGCTTCAACTTGCATTATTGTATTAGTGTTTACATATTATGGACAATACTGTACAAGTTCCTTCCCGAGGCTATTTTGCAGCTGCTCCGTTGCTCTGTCCAGCGCTTAGCGCCGCCCGAGACGATTGGTTTGCCAGTAAACCAGAGCATGTTTTTCTCCCAACCGGGAACGCTGTGTGGACTAACCAGACCCTCCTCAGAAACGCTGTGGAGGAAGGTCTGGCAAAGCGAGACTTATGAAATCCAAACTTCAGAAAAACACTTCTTCTTCTTCAACTTTTTGAACTGTTTAATGAATAGTGATCAAATGCTTAATAGATCAGTTATAAGTCATTAATAACAACTAGGATGTAAAGTTTTTCTCTGTGAGTAATTGATATCCAAATCACTAATAAGTCATTAATAATGGGTCAAAAGTTTCTCCCTTTCTAATAAACCAACAACAAAAGTCATTTCATGAATGATAATAAATCCTTAATAAGGGGTTGTTACTGTAATGGTCCAAGTCTGCAGCTTGATAAGTGGACCAAATGCCCTGCAGCTCTTGTCCAGAAGGTCAGGGGTCAAACCGTCCATTAGAGTGGTCTTCCTAATAATTAAAGTAAACGACAGATCAAGTACTGTTTTATACAGTCTATGATCAAGTGTAGAGCTGGGCAATATATCGATATTATATCGATATCGTGATATGAGATTAGATATCGTCTTAGATTTTGGATATTGTAATATGGCATAAGTGTTGTCTTTTGCTGGTTTTAAAGGCTGCATTACAGTAAAGTGATGTCTGAACTTACTCTTGTAACAGTTCTATTATTTGCCTTTACCCACTTAGTTATTATATCCACATTACTGATGATTATTTATCAAAACTGTCATTGTGTAAATATTTTGTGAAAGCACCAATAGTCAACACTACAATATCGTTGCGGTATTGATATGAAGGTATTTGGTAAAAAATATCATGATATTTGATTTTCTCCATATCGCCCAGCCCTAATCAAGTGTCATGTTGGTCCAGAATAAATACAGCTTCAACATGGCAACCAAACAGTAGTTATTTTAAAGGGGTTATAGGTGGTTTAAAAAAGTCAGTAAATGATTTATTATCTATTAATAAAGCCTAGTTGCATCCTATAAAACCTTTATAAACCTTGGACAGGAGTACAGTCGTATGGATAAAATAATAGAAACTAATTAAGAATAGTGAATACAGAATTAGTAAAATCACATTAGCATACAGTCATAATAGATCACAATATAATAAACATATAAAAACATATAGGGTAATTGATTTTAAGAGTGACATTTTCAGCCAACATTGTGTGACGTCAGCGCCGGGTCAGCCAACCGGATCGCTCCGTATTTGCAATTCGGTGGCGGTGGGAGGAATAATTTAAACCGCGGTTTACATAGCGAAGCAGCCTCGAGCAGAGAAGTGAGGATCAGCTGTCAGGAAAGCGTTACCGACAATGTTCGACCTGAAGACTGAGGACACGTAACGGACCGACGCTGCAGGGGACGTTTGGTGGAAAATTTGGATGAAAGATTCCGGAGCGAAAAGCGACATCAATAAATAGCTTAATGTAAGTAGGATTGCTGGACTGTACAATAATCTGTCGTCACGGAAATATTAAACATCATAATAGCCTATTTATTCAGTATTTGTTGAGTAGAGGCTTGAACGTCGGTTTTGCGTAAATGTGCGGCTGTCTGAATGAAGCTCCGCTGCAGACTGCAGAGCCTCACCCCGTGTGCAGATGTTTACATGTCGCCTTACAGGCCACACATGATACTATAGTTACAAAACATCGTGTTTACCTCGTTTGTTATACGGCTTCGACATAGGCGTTTTCATGCAAACAAAAAAGACATTTCCTCTTTTTTTTGTTGTCTATTTAGAGAGAATAAGGTCAGACCAAATTAGAAATAGCCTGTATGAAATGTGTCAGGCTGTTTCTCCAGTCACATTCACTCAATTTATTATTGGCTAATTATTCACATCATCTGCCTGTAAATCCCTCAGCCTATCTGTCATATCTGTCTGTCTCTGTTTGTATGTGGGTGTCTGGTCTCACTGTCTGTTTTTTATATTGAATAAAGAAGCCTCTGTGGTGTTGAGTGTTATTGCACCCTCGCCTCAGAAATAACAGCAGATAGGGTTAGGGCTACTGTTGTTTTGTTTCTTTAGTAGCTAAAACAATAGCCTACAGAAATCTCAATACATTTGATGACCTTGTGAGTGGTCTTTAGATTGGCTATTACATAACGGAGAAGCATTGTGATTGGCTGGTAAACAGATATTTCCCAGAAGAGTGGACAAGGCTTAGGTCGTGTGTGTGCTTGTGTGTATGAATGATCCCATCTGTTTGCACGTGGTCTACGTAGACAGTGATATCAGGTCTGTGGCATGTCCATGAATAAGTAAATGTGCATGTCTGTTTGTGTGACACAAAGAATAAAAAGACCAAGGGGTCAAATCATTGCGTAATCTCTATCAAACACTGCCAGTTCTTGCGCAATAATTCACACTAAGAGATTATGTAGTGTCAATTTATCCAAATGACAAAACAACAAACACATTTCACTCCTGTATGTAGGCATGCAGGTAGTTTTACTTTTGCATTCATAGCATTGAAAAACATTTTATTTTCCAGAAACAGTGTCTTTGTTAATAATCCACGGTTCTCATTGTGAACAGTTTAATGGGAATTAGTTTCTATTGTAGTATAAAATTGAATATAGAAAGAAACTGTCCCTATAAAACAAAACTATCTGCACAACTAGATGTCACTTAAGTTAGAAACTATATTTCATGTAATTTGGATTGACTGACCTTGACAAAACACAGATAAATTCAACATATCCAAAAGACGAAGTTTAATCCTGTATCCATAGGTTTCTTTTTAAGTACATGTGACATTATATATTTAGTGTGTAGTGTATATCTATGGAGGGCGATGCGAGCAGAAGGGCCCCATTCTCATATTCCTAGTAATTGATGGGTGTTAACAAAGCATCCTCATCATTAGAATGTTCTCACATGGTCTGCCAAAATATTGAGCCATCTGTTCCCATGACAGAGAGATAGAGGATGCCAGAATCTGAGTCAGCACAAGCAGGTTGTAGGTGGAGATTTTTCTTCAGAATTTCACTTTTTGTCGTTGCATCTTCTCTCCTCCTGTTTTCTTTTCCCCCTCAATTTCCTCCCTTTTTTCTGCCTCTCTTCTTTCTTTCTTTCTTTTTCCTTACCTTTCATTCTCTCTCATGAGTTATTTGCTTCCCTTTCCTTTGAATGGGTTTCTGTCCAAGTCATTTAGCAAATTCTGATGTGTCACATAAGCAATGCTTTCACCCTTGTTTGAAGCTAAAGAAAAACTAATGGCACATAGTTTCCTGAATAAATAATGATACATGTTTAACACATAATTGATTCTTTTGCATTGCACAACAGATATAAAGTGCCTTTAGACAATTTTCCAAAGTAGGCTACTCAACAGTATGTATGTATAAAAAATGTGTACTTCACTGATGTCATACGTGCAGTTGCTCCCATTGGACCATTAGCTTGTGTATAATGTAGGTCGACATGTCAATTGTAAATACTCTTTCTTTCTTTGTTTACGTTTTTGTATGAAAGCATGAAATATCTACTGTATTCATCTAGTACAAACAATATGGTTGATTTCTCCCGGATGCTGAATGTATTTTTTTACTATTCTCTCTCCCTGCCCCCTGAATCAACAACAACAACAACCCATCTTGCAGCCCAGTGAAGGCCTTTCCCTGTCTGTGTCTCTCTCCAGGGCCATGTTTGGCATTCTAGACAGAGCGCATTAGAGGCTTGGATCAGAGAGACTGGCACAGCACCACATGATTACTCTCGTCCCAGATGGAGTGTACAGACCAGATCATTTTTGTTTTGAATCAACCAAAAAAAGAAATCAAAACCTTTTAAGAAATGCAGAATGTTTTGACATCCATGCACCCACCTACCAACACCAATCACAACCCCAAGCATACGCCGCGCTCAGCAACGCCACAAGAATACTGTCATTGTTTAGGTTTTCAGCAGAGATTGCAAGGTTGGCTGGCGTGTGTGGGCAATAATTGAACTCAGGGGATAAATAATGTTTTTGAATGTATCAGGGAGTCCTTGTAGTTCCCTGACCGCCAATAGGTCCATTAAATGCCATGTGTCCTGACAGTGTGGGATGCTGTGCATACGGTAAAGGCCTGAAAGATGAATTAAACCTAATTTAATGGACAACAAAAGAGAAAAAACTAGAGACATCTGTATGGGAAAGTAATCAACAAAAACTCTCTCCCTCCCACTTTCCTTCTGTCTGTCTCCAGTTACAGACCATGAACTATGTGGGTCAGTTGGCGGGCCAGGTGTTTGTGCAGGTAAAGGAGCTATACAGGGGACTCAACCCTGCAACACTGTCCGGATGTATAGATGTCATCGTGGTCCGGCAGCCTGATGGCTCACTGCAGTGCTCCCCCTTCCACGTCCGCTTCGGCAAGATGGGTGTGCTGCGGTCCCGTGAAAAAGTGGTGAGATCTCTCACCCACGCTTTCACTTTCTTTCTTTCTTTTTCTTTCTTTCTTTCTTTCTTTCTTTCTTTCTTTCTTTCTTTCTTTCTTTCTTTCTTTCTCATTTGCATGTACAGTTTAGTACTCAGAGACTTTTGCACACACTTGTATTCTGACAATAGCATAAAAGCAAAGGCAAAAATAAGTTCCTAAGAGGTGATGACAAGTTTGAATCAGTTGTGGAAGAAGTATTCTGGCCTTTTACTTCTGTAAAAAAAAAAAAAAACTTTTCCAAGTAAAAGCCCAACATTCAAAAGTGTAGCTTTTTATGACAAATTCACATTGCAGCACAATTCAGTTGACATTTAATGTGCAACGCAGTAACACATTTCAGCAGCAGGCCAGAAATCATATTATATTAACTCAAACAATAGTGCATTACAATACTGCAATACAGCACATTATAAATAATGATAAATACATCACCCCCAACACTGTGTATGTGTGCATTTCTACATTGTTGTGGGTTAGTTAAAAGGGACTGATCACACACAAAAATACAGTAATTGCTATCTGTTGGACGAGATGGACATTTATTTACAAAACTAACAGTTACTAAACATGTCAACACAAAATCCCAAATTGAAGGTTGTTTTATTAAATGAGGTTTAAAACATGTTAAAGGACTAATATTCTGTCTTGCAGGTGGACATAGAAATTAATGGCGAGCCAGTGAGTTTGCACATGAAGCTGGGAGAGAATGGAGAGGCCTTCTTCGTCAAAGAGACTGAGAACAGAATGGTGAGTAATGATTGACAAGAGTCATTACTCTGAGTCAGTAAACACACACAAATATAGGACGGAACACAACTATCTGACATTAAGGTCATACAGGATAAACTAAAATACAAGCATGCTTAAATTCTTGCACAGTAGTAGTTCTAACTGATTTCACCACCTGCTGATTAAATGTGCAATTTCATGTCATTGTCATGTTAGTTATCAGGTTTAGTCATCAATTATCTCTAGTTTTACCGGCCGGACAAGCCCAGAGGAGGCAGAATCCTGCCCCTCCTTTCCAGTAGTCTGAGATGCAACATGAGACTGAGTTCTGTTGTCTAAAACCATAACAATAATCAACACCTGACTGTAAGACTAATATATCAAGATTCTAAAATACCCCAAAATACTAATTTTCTGTTATAATGATTTGATTTCACACAGATTGACCAACTTTTACAATTTTATGTCTAATTGCAGAGGGTTCCAGGCAGAGGGATGCAGCGCACATAAAAACTATTTTACTTCAGGGAGTTTGGGAGCTGGGAATGAAGAGCATAGCTGTTCATACATTTTTGTTGACTAAACTTACATAAAGTGGTTGTAACCGATGAATATGTTTTTACATTTAACAATGTTTCATTGTTTATATATGGAAAGTATATAGTGTGTGTGTGTGTATATATATATATATGTGTCTAAGAAATAAGAAATTATAATTTCAGGCATTTTGAACAGCAGCCTGGCTGTACAACGTATTGTCATTTGGTGTGACATGTGGAAAACAATCTGCTGATCTGAGAGTTTGTACAAAAGCAGATAAAGACTCAAACATGTCAGCTGAAATATAAGAATGAACATATGAATAACAAGAAGGAACATGAACTTCTGTCCCCTCGTGTCATCCTGTTGGCCAGCGTGAATTTAGTTTCCTGGAAATGAACAATCAGGACAGACAGAAGGTAGAAACAGATACAGACACGCAAGCAGTGGACGGTTTGTATCATTTTCACGCATGATTGTGGAAAAATTAACCCTAATTTTCTGAAAACAATCTGACTCGGGAACATTTCCTTTTGTTTTGACAACTGATTCTGTAAAGTGATTTATTGGGATGTTGGAGGTTTAGGGGCATGAGGGCGAGCACTCGTTTGAAGGAAACAAGGATGAGTGGTGAGCATGATGAGAACTGGCTATGTTTCCCATTTAGGAATTAAGAGGAATATGTCGTAGTCTGAGAAAATCCTATTCCTTATCGGAGCGATAACATTGGCTTTGTTACTTACTGTCTTTGTCAAAGGTATGGGAGCCTTTCTCCAACAGTCAACCCTTGACATAACTTTTCCTCCACTGAGTGGAAAACCACCAGAGGGCTATTTATAGAATCTTCCCTGCAGTCGGCTGCACACAGACCGCACTCAGGAACTGGCTGTCACTGATCTGTGTGCTGTCCAGACAGACGAGAAGACAGGCGAGACGGTCAGACATACACATAGTGAAATAGGAGCAGGACAAACAAGACACGCAGAGGCCAGATAGGCATACAGCACATACAATACATACTGTACAGTACTAAAGCACAGTGGAACATACACAAGAGTAAACACTCTCAGATATGGAAGCATAGCATGGTCTGTTGCAGTTTTGAATGATTTATCTTCCATCAGTGTTTTTGTTCCGCCTTTCAGTAACGGTCTAAGTTATCATCTTGGCTATTTTAAATGGAAAAAGATCAACAACATTTTTGAGAAACTATTGGGCATCAAGCCAAATTTTCTGTGCCTCTAACCCCCCTCTACTCTCTCCCTCTCGGTTCATCAGGAGGTAAAGTAAAATATGAGGATTTGTTGGGGCTTGAGTATTTGCAAATAGATCCCGCACGGGATGTTCCAGCAGAAATTAATCTTCAGGCTAAACAATCAGGAATCTTTAAATAGCTGTGGTTATGAAACACACATGATGTAATTTATCTTTATCTTGACGTGGTTACGTTAAAATGCCTTGCAAGGTAAAACTGAATATTAGGTGTAATTGTTTTCACGTTTATCTAAACTATTCACTGTATAACCAATTTTCATTTCAGTGAGACCAATCTCAGTTATTACATCATGTAATCTAGTTTTTGCAGTGTATAAACAAACACTTGATTGTTGGTCTGGGTTTGTCTTAAAAGATAGACCCTCTGAAAAAATTATTCATTCACGTAACATATTACGGTACCTTGTAGGTAGATTCAGAAAATAATATGCACAGAAATATTACATCTAGCTTTGATAGAAGGTTATGTAATATATTAGCTAATAGATTCAAAATGCTTTGGGGGTGGATGTTTAGAGCTCTGAGCAGATGAGCTGTGACCTGGTATAGTGCACATCCTGAGCACTGTCCCTTTTTCTCTCCCATCAAAAAGAATCGGGCTGTGTTGGACTGTGTCATGACACGTGCACTGCAAGGCATGTGTCAGTCTGCACTCTTTGCATCATCTCTCTATCTTTCCTTCGCTATCTCTGTGTGTCTCTTTCTCTTTCTGGCATAGCCATTGTGGTGAGACTGTGATGAGCAAATCTGTGTGATTTTACTAATCTCAAACTCAAATTCCCACCAGATTATGAAAAAAAAAAAAATCTGTCTCATCAATCAGCAACACTCAGTTTCTACTCCCCAATCATGTGTTTTTGTGGTATAACACAATGCATTTTTTAGCAAAGCTAGCTGCCTGGCTCCAACACTGGCAATATCTGTTGGTTGGCAAACTGCTTTGTTCTGGACTGAAATATCTCAACAACTATTACATGGATTGCATTGAAATTGTGTAGACATTAATCGTTCTTACACTTTCACCCCAGCGGCAACAGCACTTTGACATTTGTGGTTTTAAGCAAAATGTCTCAACAACTATTCAATAGATTGCCATGAAATAAGGTACACACACTCATGTCTCCGTCAGGATAAATTGTAATCACTTTGGTGACAAATATATCAAAATATTGGTAACGGCAAAATTAATGACATTCCCATCAGCCTCATCTGTAGGCTACTTTGTGTTTAGTGCTCATTAGCAAATGCTATGCTAACACACTTAACTAAGATGGAGAACACGGTATTAACATTATACATGCTTAGAATCAGCATTGTAGTTAGTGTGTTCACATTAGCAGTAAGCTCAAAGCAACACACAGCTGTGTCTAAAAGTACAGCCTTACAGGGCCACTAGCATTCTCGTTTAGCCTTGTTTAGCCTTGTTTAGCTTGTTTCTCAACAACTACTAACGTTAGATGGATTGGAATTAAATTTGGTTCATGTTCCGCAGGGAATGAAGCCTAATGATTTTGGTGATCCATTGACTTTTCATCTATCTGAATTTTTTTAACTTTAAAGTTTCACTTGAATGTGTACTTTGTGTTGTGTGTTAATTAGCAAATGCTAACACACTAAACTAAGATGGTAAACATTATGCCTGCTAAACATATGTTAGCATTGTGATTGTGAGCATGTTGCTATACTAGGGTTAGCATTTAGTTTAAAGCACCGCTGCACCTAACTACTGCCTCACAGAGCATGGCTGTAGAGTCTTTAGATCTACCCCACTTCATATCTTCGCACCCACTTTCCCACATGATTCCATTCCAAATTACCATCTATTTTACTTCTAATACTGTACATTTCAGTTCAAGTAGGAAGTTAATCATGATTTTTCTTATCATATCGATTACCTCATATAATCATGTCATGTTTCTGTGTTGACAGGAAATAGTTCCGTCCTACCTAGCAACCTCACCCATCATGTCAATGGGGGCAGAGTTAATGGAGTCCCAGCTAGGCAGGGGCAGTTCTCGTCACCATGGTAGGCCCTGTTTTATATTTTTGAATTTGTGAAAACGTGTGTGTGCTTTTTTTAACAGTTTTTATCACATCACATAGACACCATCCTGTGCAGCTCACTTCCTGTCCAGAGCCTGGGACTGCAGCAAAGTGATGGCGTAATGATCAAGAAGAGGAGGAAGAGGAGGAGGAAGGCACGGCCAGAGGCAGGCAGCGGAGGAGGAGGGAGGAGAGAGGAGAGCGGGGAAGAGTTCTCGGAGGACCAAGACATGTTTACTATTGACTTGAGCTCGGATGAAGAGAGAGAGGGTGAAAGCAGGTGTGTATGTCTGTGTGCATAATATATTAAGTTATTGTATGTTGAACATTTTACGATTTTAGGACTGAAAACTAATACTTACCGTAGTATACAGTATAGTATTTCCAGTATTTCTGAGCCAACAGCTTGTGGGTTTTTGTCTCTGTCTGTTTTAAATTGTTGTTGTAGACCGTTGAATGTCATTTGGTTGGTCATCTGTCCTGTCAAAATAAAGTCCTAAAATGCACCACATGGATCAGATGAATAGAAATACAAAAAAAAAAATCACATGTAAACTAAGGACATTCTGATAATGCTCAAATTGTAATTTGTCCATTTATAGCAGTATGGCTCCGTGGATATCAATGTCGACCACTTTGGTCCAGACTGAAATATCTCAACAGTTTTTTAGATGGGTTTAATCCCATTTTGTGAAGAAAAAAAATGTCCCCCTTAGGATGTGTTGTAATGACTTTGGTGATACCCTCACTAATTGTCTAGCACCATCATTAGGTTCATAACAAAACATTGGTACCAACAAAACTCATGATATGTCATTTATAGCCTCAGCTGTACTTTATGTTTAGTCCTAATTATGGAAGGTTAGTACGCTAACATGCTAAACTGAAATAGTGAACATTGTTATAATGTTATATCTGCTGAACATCAGCATCCTAGCATTGTAATTGTGAGCATGTAAGCATGTTCACATTAGCTTTTAGCCCTAAGTACAGCCTCACAGAGCCGCTAGCATTACTGTAGACAATTAGTTTTGTTGAATTTATGCTTTAATTATAACTAAGAATTGTATCACAATAAAATGTCAGCCCAACATCTGTGCCTCTTATAGCCCTTGAAAACTTGATGACTAAAAACTAAAGCTTTTCTCTGTAACATTACATATTCATGACTAAAAAACAACAATCAAAGTTGAAAAAATTCTGTAGGTAATATTTATTAAGTGTTTAACACACAAAAAAACAGCCAACCTGCTTCATTGGGACTGTGTGGGTGTGATTTGTTCAGATTTGATTGACAGTGACCAAACAACCCATCAACTGTCATCTGATTAAAATTGTTGCTAAATCCTAATAATGTGAGATTACCTTTCTCTACTGAAGCGTCCATGTCAAACCAGTGAATTATCATAGAAATAACCTGATTGAGAAAATATGTTTTCAGAGCCTTTTAAACCAATTTTATGCCGCTTCTGTCTTAATTCGGTAAAATTATTTCAATGGCTCAAATTAAATTCTTAGGAACAAGTTAAAGCGATACTAGACAACTTTTCCCATTTCGGACCCCCTACAGGTTGGAAGCGGAATTGTCCATTACATTACATTATGCAAGTTTGCCAGATCGGGTAGTGGATCTGTAGTTCGAATGAATTGGACAATGTAATGTGATGGATAATTCCGCTTCCAACCTGTAGGGGGACCGAAGCAGGAAAAGTTCTCTAATGTTGCTTTAAGGGGGATGAGAATTAATGGGCGAGCCTGCATGTGTGTGCATGTTTGTGTTTACGTATGTGTGTGTAAAGCCCTTTGAAAACCAGCTCTGTTTGTGGGACGCGCTCCAGGGATTTGTCGTTCCCACGGTTTCTCTGTTCCTTTGAAATAATGGCTCTTTTTTTTAAGGAAGTTAACCACATGTTATTAGCAGAAATTTTCCAAAACCCTTAAAGACAAGAAAGAATGTGCGTCTGCCTCATGTCATGCTTAATACCGTACTATGTGTGGTTTCGTCAAACAGGCTGCAAACGTAGTTTTCCAAAGTAAGGATGAGATAAACGTAAAGATTATTATTGGGGTTTGAAAGCACCTCAGGATATTTGTATGAGGTTTAACAAATCTCTTGTTTTACTTTATTTGGACTTGCAGAGACACTGTATTTATAAAATATGGTGTGTGCACAGGTTGTGAAATAATGTGCATGTGTGTGTTTGTGTTCAGGCCTGTGTACGGTGAACAGGGGTCTACAGCCAACACGCACACACACCCCAGCACTAATTGGATCCGTTCACAGAGGTATTACTTTGACACAAAACACACACACATACACACTTCATGATTAACTTATTCTTGTCTTGTTTAACTGTCTAGTAAACTCGTCTTAACCTTTATTGAGTTCTTTTTTATTTTGTTCATATTGTACAACACATTTTTGACTGTCTCTCACTCTCTTTCCCGCTCCTCATTTTCTTTTTCTGTTTTTGTCTGTCTTCCTGTGTCTTTTTATCTTCCTGTAGTCAAGTGGTTAAGGAGACTCTCTCCATCCCTCCACACTGTGCTCTGTCTATCTCTTGTCCTCAGCAGACTTCTCACTTCTCCTGCCCTGTTAGGTATCACCTTCAATTTTAGAATTTCTGCTTTATTTTATTCAAGTATTTTGAAGTTTATAATGTATGTTAAATGTACTTTCTTCAAAAAAAATATAAGTGTCTTTCACTTTCCCACCAGCCCCGACAATTCTAGGTCATCAACACCGAAGAGCGACTCAGAGCTAACCAATCATTCGAACAAAGACAACCCTGAGATGTTGTGGACCTGGGGGGAGCTGCCACAGGCTGCCCAGGTATCTGCACACACACACACACACACACACACACACACACACACTGCAGCCACTCTGCACCTGCTTACAATGAACAATGGAGATAAGGAATGTAAGGGTAGAAAAAAAGTGTGTCAAGTTTGATCTCTCTCTTTCATAGCCATCCTTCCTGACTTCCCAACAGAAGCAGGACCCTGCCACAGCAGTCTCCATCCCAGTGTCTGCCAGCACTCACTTCAGAGCCATTAGTGACACTGGACCCCCCTCACTCACTCTCTATGCTGGGGAGACCGCTGCTCATGGTGGGGACAAGGACACTGAAGAAAGCAAAAATGGAGGCAGGGTCGGACTAACCACTAAGACTGGAGACAGGGCTGGAGTTGAGCATGGTAGGTATATGGAAGACATATATTTAACTACAAGTGCCTAGAATGACATTATGGCCTAAAATGGTTTTCTTTAAATCAGATCTGACTTGTTAACTTTTTTTATGGGTGAATCATAAACCAACAGGACAGCCTAATTTAAATAGAAAATTAAGTGAAGTGTAGAAATGCAAAATCCTTGTGGAAGATTATGTATCAGTATATCCTGTTGTCCCATGAGTTTGTTTTTTATGCATTAGTTGATTCTTTACTGTTTTTGTTCCATAGGGAGAGAGTTGGAAAGTGTTGGGCCATCGTGTGCAGAGATGGAGGGCTTAACAGCCTGCCCAGTGTCTCCCAGGATTCTTCTTGATCATCTTGACGAAGGTGGGAATGGAGGAAGTCCCATCAAAAGAACTGATTCACCATCCAAGAGGAAAGGTATCACTGCTCTATCCCAAACAATACAAAGGAATTTCTTCAACTAAAAGCGTCTATATGCTTCATTATCACGCTACTGTTACTGATGATGTGTGATATTGTCTCTTTTTAGAAAAGAGAAGCCAACACCTTGGTGCTGATGGCATATACCTGGATGACATTACAGAGCTGGAGCCTGAAGTAGCCGCTCTCTACTTCCCTAAAAGGTTCAGTAACAAAAATATACATGTACCGAACATGTTGATGCATGCCTTCATATGAGTGCAAAACATACTCCACCCCAAATACACACACCTACTGCATAGAAGGCTTTCATGTGGTTTAATTCCCCCTCTGGCAGCTACCACGGAGGTAGTCGGCAGGATTCTAAAGATTTATGAAGACGTATCTGTGTCCTGGTTTTCAGAAGTCATCAATTACTTTTGGACTATTATTTGTGATTTTTTGGCTTTAGCTTACCATCACTGCATGATTGCATTACATTACATTTATTTTGCTGATGCTTTTATCCAAAGCGACTCACAATGAGTTCATTCAACTATGTGAGTACAACCCCAAAAAGTGCAAGAATCATGCAAATACATAAAATATGCTAAGTGCATTTAGAGGCAATAGGAGATAGAGAGAGGTTTTTTATGGGCCATGGTGCAGTATGAGCAGATGAGTTTTCAGGCTGCGACTTATTGCAAATACTTGTAGTAATTAATTGTTACAGTTAAGTAAGTTCAATAAGTGTGGTGGCTGATGTGAACATGCTGCTTTTCAAAACTTTTTAGGTACTTTAAGGCACTTTAGACTAGTGTTTATTTGACCTACACCATCACAACAATATTTTTTAGTGATGTATGTGTGTTAGAGCGTGTTTCTCTCGCTTCTCAGTGACGGAGGCAGTAGCTCAATGAGAGGGGACTCTGAGATGCTGATGATGATGGGAGTGCGGAGCGCTAATCAGTCCCCAGTGGGAAGCAGTGGGATGGACAGCGGCGTAGACAGTTTGTCCGACCAAGTAGGGGACCTGCCTCATGTTGCTATCTCTTTGTGCGGAGGACTTACTGACAACACGGAGATCACAAGAGGTAGGATGAGGAATGTGCAAGGAGGCAATGACAGAAGGACAAAACATAAGGTTACAATGCTGTTCAATTTTAACTTCTTACCTCTTCTTCGTTTTACAGTAAAACATAGTCTTTCAATCTGTTTGTGTCCTTACCTCTGTATGTACTGTGCGTGCGTGCGTGCGTGTGTGCGTGTTTGTGTGTGTTTTATGCCACAGAGCAGTTCAAGGAGAGGGCAATTTCCTACCAGCAGTTTTCTGAAAACCCTTCGATTATCGATGACCCTAACCTGGTTGTAAAGATAGGAAACAAGTATGTACTGCTATACTATATCCAATACCATAGTGTGATACACATTAAGACATTTAGCACCATGCTGCAAAAAAGGTAGCTTTCAACGAAATAGTTTGACATTTTGGAAAATACCCTTTCTTGCCTTAAGTTAGATGAGAGGATCGATACCTCTCTAATGTCTATACAGCAAATATGAAGTTAGCAGCTGGATAGCATAGTTCAGCACAATGACTGGAAACAGGAGGAAACAGTGAGTCTTAAATTGTCTGATTAACTTCTCTCATTTGTTTAAATCTATATAAATGTGTCAAAATATGTGCCAGACTATATATTGGCTGGTCGCATCAACTTCCTGGAAGTTACTCTGCTTCATATTTAACGTGCATACATGAGAGGGATATTGATCTTCTCATCTAACCCAAGCAAGCAAGTGAATAAGCATCACAGGAGTCCTTTAAAATCAAATCTGTCAGCTGCCTTGGTCAGCTGGAAGTCTGAGGTGTAAAGTAGTGCTTATAGCTCTCTCTGTCATCTGTTGTAGGTACTACAACTGGAACACAGCAGCTCCTGTCATGTTGGCCATGCAGGTCTATCAGAAACCACTGCCGCAGGTAAGACCACCTCAGTGATACATATATTCTCTAATCTGTTTCCAGTTGACTGTATGTTTTATGTTATGAGTTTATGGCATCAGTGGTGGAAGACGTATTTAGATTTATTTAAAGGGAGTATATCATGAAAAACATACATTTGCTGTGTCCTTGTAACTTGCTGCTGTAACACAGTAATTCCCCAGTTTGGGATCAATAAAGTCCATCTATCTATCTACATTTGTGTATCTGGAGTGCCTACCATCCCACAAAAAAGAAGGGGGGCTCAAAGAGACAGGCGCTAAAACTGAGCGCTTCCAACATTTAGGCAGACAGGTGAATACAGGTATATGCAGACAGACAGAATAAATAAATAATGTGTTTTTTGAACATTAAAGCATGTAAACATGTCCTAGTGGAAATCCAAAACACAAGTATGAACCAGAAAATGAGCATGATGTGTCTCCTTGTACCTCCTAAGGTAAAGTAGCCAGTATTATCAGCAAGTTGTAACTAAAGTATCAAAAGTAAAAGTACTCATTATGCAACAGAATGGACTCTCTCAGTTGTAAATTATTATATATTATATTACTGTACTATTTTTTCTGATGTATTACTGTATAAGCAGGAACTGTCATGTTGTAGTACTTTGCATACTGCTGGGTAGTTGAATCTATAAAATTAAGAAGAAAGAAGAAGACACACTTTATTAATCCCAGATGGCATCTCATTTGTTACTGTTTTTTTAATGTAAAATCAGAGTCTGCAAAGTAAGCCGTTACTACAGCTGTCATGTAACTGCAGTGGAGTAAAAATGTACAATATTTCTCTATGAAATGTATTTAAGTAGACGTTTAGTATAGCATGAACCATGACCATTTGTCAATAACGCTTAAACCTGCCCTGTGTCACAGCTTATATCATGTGCAATGGAGCTCTCTCCATTATAGTAAATGGATACGTTTTTTTTGTTTCATGTTGTTTTGGTCTTTCATCACAGCTCTTTTTTTTTACGTTCTTTGATACTCTTTTCTATTGTGGGATTAAAATGAATCACTTGCTACAACATACATGTCCTCCAGGGTAAAGTTAAAATTAAAAAATAACTATATTATGTTTTTAAATGATTTAATTTGACTTTATTATCATTATATTTGTTAGGTGATGTTTGGTGTCTTTTAGTGTTCTGCAACCCCCTGCATCACGTTCTCTTGTGCACTCCCAGCATTTTGCAATTAATAATTATCCCTAATCTGATGTGTCACTACAATGTTGTCATATGCCAGCGTCTTCTCATTATTTTATGAAAAAGTTGACCAAATGCTACTGTTCACATTTGTGTCTGGCTCTCATAATAATCAATATTCAATCATTTCAGTTACTGTTGTACAGTACATAAGATATTTGGACAAAGCTGACAGTATTGTTGTGGATTGTCTGATATGCCAGTAATGGGGAAGTTCGCATCAAAGCTGCTAATTTTATATCAGTAAAATATGGCTTTAAATCTAACGGTTTTCCTAACACTTTAATAATGTCATGTCCTTTTTTCCCTTTTATTTACAAATTTTCTTTCAACCACCATCCATCCGATGTTTGTGTGTACTAAGTGTTGGTGTTTGAGTTACGTGTTTTCTGCTTTTGGCCTCTTCTCATACTGCCTCCCTGGTCTGTTTGGCTCCAGCTCTTCCCAACCTGTATGATGTTTTCTTGCTTTTCTTGGGTGTTTGTCTGGACATGTCTTTGTTTGTCTGTCTGTCTGTCTGTCTGTTTGTCTGTCTGTTTGTTTTGCCATCATTTCCCACCATTGTCAACCATGTCTCTCTCCTCCTCTTTGTGCTGTGTCTTGTTGCATTTCCCTCCACTGCCATCCAGTCACAATCTTCAGAAGTCTTGTCCTTTTAGGTTTTACTTTGCATCCTTTGCTCTTTGTTTGTGTGCCATTGAATTTCCAGCTGTAACTGCCTTTATTTCGGTGATTTAGGTTTGTGCTGTTTATTATTTTTACTTTTGTATTTTTTGGTGTGCTTTCTGGTCATTGGTTTACCTGTATTTTCTGCTTCACTTTGTTTTGAGTTTCTCCGATCAATTTTCAGTTACTTTTTCAGTCATTTTTGAGTTGTATGTGCATGGTTGTCCCTAGGCCTCAGTGGAGAACATCATGAAGGAGAAGATGCCAAAGAAAGGAGGACGCTGGTGGTTCTCATGGAGAAGCCGGAACAGTGACTCCAAATCAGTAAGTACAGAGATACACACATTGTTGGTGAGATTTTTTCTTTAATATAGTCCTTAGCCTTTATTATCTACACAGTAAATAATGTCAGAGGGGGGAAATGATAGGAGGCAAAGGCTGGGAGCCATATTTCTTCCTCACATCAACACATGCAACACTTCTTAAGTTGATTAGGCCTGTTGTGACCTTTGAACTTTGGGCACTTCAGGATTCATTGACCGATGCAGGAAACTGTGGAGAGAACTCACTCACTATGCCCTCACTGAACAGGTGATTTATTTTATGCTTTAAATCACCAAATTTCTCTCTCAACACTCCCATTTTAATCTGTTTTCATAGTTTCACCAAATTTGTTGTCTTTGATTTTTCAGGATGAACGATGAGTCATCCTCTAGTGATGAGGACAACATATTGTCCAATCAGGCATCAGGATCCTGCCAGTCAGAGCCCCTTATGACTTCTGGCAGCATCTGTTATAAGAAGACTCTTCGGCTCACCTCAGAGCAACTGGTACATGTTGCTACAGTTGGTTTTATTGACCTTAACGGGGAAAGAAACATGCACACAAGTTAGTTTATGGCAGCTTTGAAGCTCTATAGTGACTCATTATATATTGCACACAATGATAAAGCAAGAAGGTGGACAAAGTACATACATTACTTTGATAACAAACATGGATACCTTGTTTCCCGTGGACCAGTCTCTGAAGATAGATAGTTGGTGACATTTAGTGTATCTTTAAATTAAGGGTTTTATTCTCACATTTTGTTTAGAGGAATAACCGTAGTTGTGTCATTGCATGCAATTTATCTGGAGTATATGAGAAGCCTGTTAGAAAACATTTTTAACCGTCCATTCAACCTTTGTGTGTTTGTGTGTGCGTGCGTGTGTGGTTTACAGGCTAGCCTGCAGTTGAAGGAGGGTCCGAATGATGTGGTGTTCAGTGTCACCACTCAGTATCAGGGCACCTGCCGCTGCAATGGAACAATCTATCTTTGGAGCTGGGATGACAAGATAGTCATCTCCGATATAGATGGAACCATCACCAGGTAAAAGACAGTTCAGTTTCAACCTTCACCAGTAGATGTCAGATTTTTCGCAGATTTGGTGTCTTTATTTGCATAAATTAAGTGTAGCTGTATTAATTGTGTAATGTTGCCTGGTTTGTGTCGCGCTGTAGGTCAGACACCCTGGGTCACATCCTCCCCACACTGGGTAAAGACTGGACCCACCAGGGTATCGCACGGCTCTACCACAAAGTCAGCCAGTGAGTGCTGCCTTACAATCTGCACATGGTGTACAGAGTGCAATTGTTAAACCAATAGGAAATCTGGTTTAATCAGCTTTTATAATACAAATGTCACACTTATTTGTTTATCTCATTGTTTATTTTACTTTAACTGAAATACATGTAATGTTATTCTAATGATTCTTTATTTAAATCACAGTGCACAGCTAAGTACACGCTCTCTGTGTGTGTGTCTCTCTGTCACAGAAATGGGTATAAATTCATGTACTGCTCGGCGAGGGCCATTGGCATGGCTGATATGACACGAGGCTACCTACACTGGGTCAATGAGAGGGGAACCATGCTGCCAATGGGCCCAGTGCTGCTTAGTCCCAGCAGTCTTTTTTCTGCCTTGCACAGGTCAGACACACACCACATGTACAAATATTCTACATTGGAGTAATTAGTATGGCCTTGAAATCATAAAAAAATTTAAATATTTAACAATATTGAATAAAAGTTACTTTAATTTGTTATTTATAAATGTTTTTTATCAGGAGCAGCTACAAGGTAATGGCAAATATGTAGTGTTATAGCAATAGGCTAGATGCATTTTTTGTCTAATCTACTTTATACGTATATACAGTATATATATATATATATATGTAATGATGACTGGTCATATGCAAATTTTGTACTGTCATCAGGAATTTTCATGCTTATATTTGTCTCAGTCTTTCATCTGTTTGCTAATGAATTCATTTCAAAACCCCAACTGCATGGGAAACTTTGACCTCTTTCCCAGTGGAGGTGTGAAACATTTAATGTCATTCCGTGATGTGTAGGGAAGTGATTGAGAAGAAACCTGAGAAGTTCAAGATTGAGTGTCTCACAGACATAAAGCACCTGTTCTACCCCAACAAGGAACCATTCTACGCTGCTTTTGGCAACAGAGCCACGGTGAGACTGCTGCACATGAACAGAAACAAGCATGCACTTTCTCTGTAACAAGAGGATTATGTTTTTACATACATGAGGAAAATTTTTTCATTTCTGTGATAATAGTAATTATTTGTGTCCATTAGGTTTATTCTTCATATTTCTGCCTTGTCACGATTGTATAGTGTTGGCACATTTGGTGCTTTTGGTAGTGATGCTGATTGTTTGTGTATGTGTGATTTCAGGATGTGTATTCCTATAAGGAGGTGGGTGTGCCTCTGAACAGGATTTTCACTGTCAATCCCAAAGGGGAGCTGATACAGGAGCATGCCAAAACCAATATCTCCTCGTAAGCTATATTCTCTGTTTCACTTGATTTTCATCCCTGTGGTCTGACTCTGGAAACATGTGTATACAGATGTTTGACTGTCTGAATACTGGTTAAAGTCTGTAAATCTCTGTGTCTCGCTTTCAGCTTTGGGCGTCTGTGTGAGATGGTCGACCATGACTTCCCGGTCCTAGCTCAAGATGAGGAAGCAGACTTACCCTGCTCTGACACCTTTGATCAGTGCACCTACTGGAGCAAACAACTTCCTGATGGCAGCAACCAGGAAGAAGAAGACCCACAGCAACTTGAGACAAGCTGATGAAACCCAATGAAAATCAGCAATGAGGGCGTTGCGTTCCAGCTTTTCTCCACATAGTAGTCAGGCACGACACTGTGGTCAGTGGTTCTGCGATTCATCGCGAAAATCATCCCCGATTCAGAGTGAAGGTGTTGATTATTTTAGAACTGTAACTGATAATTGAATGAAGCTCTGTGGCTCCTTTAAGGATCGAATACCATTTTTTTTTTTTTTTTTTTTTTTTAATATAAGACAAGTAACTGTGAATACTGATTCAAAGTAAATGAATGTGTTTTCAATATCCAACATAAACAAACCTTACCATCATTCAACCCGGAGAGCACAAGCAGACCTAATGGTTCATTACAAAGACTGCTGTGCCAGAAAAAAGAAAACAAAAGCATTTTTTTGGAATTCTTTAGAGACGCGAGAACAAAAAAGCCCTGATGAATTTCAACAGCTGCAACTGATGCTTCTGCCTGAGGATTGCTCAACACAGAGTCACACATCGCACATTAGCAAGTGCACTGACTCACAGACACAAACACTTACACGTAAGTAAGACTCGTAAAGACATTCCATAGATAATGCACAACATTGCAGAACATAAGTACATTATAACTCGCTGTTTTTCAGCTCCGTAAGAGATTCTTTTGACTGGTTTCCATTCTGTCCTTCATACCACACCACTCTTTATCCACACTGGTAGATAGAAACGCTGCCACACAAGAGGGTTAAATTTATTATCATTTTTTTTTTGCACCAAACTTGCTTCGGTGTAAATATTTGGTCATCCACCTGATAACCATTATTTCTCAGAATTCTATGCAAAAAAACCTATCTTAAAATTATTAACTGTCCCAAGTTGACCTAAGCATTGGGTGTAGTCCACTCACCATGTTCATTAGATAGTAAATTATTTAGCTGTAGCACACAGAATTTGTACACAAACAGCCCTTCCACATTGCCTACACAACTGGCTTCCACAATTGATAATACAATATAAATTACATATACAATTCAACTTTTCAAATCTCAAATCAGCCTTGAGGTCATTTAAAAAAAATCTTGTTCAGTAAAGAATACAGTACCCATCGCATGCAATAAATTCACCAAATAGAAGAGACTCTTGGTGGAAGTTTTATATACAGTATGTGGCTGTAGTAATCTTTTCTGACCTTGAGTGCAATAGATACAGCACAACACTTTGCACCAGAAACACCACATGACATTACTTACAATAAAGATACCCAGAACATGCAAAACATAGCACAGATAGTGTATCCAGTCATCTTTCTGTGCCAAACTACTTTGCAGGTCCAACTAAATGTGTGTGGTCTTCTGACCGTGTTACTGTGAAAGATGTGGCTCTGGCACTTCTTCTAACTTGTGTTCAGTGACAATACTCAAGTTAAATGCAGGACAATGCCAATAACATCCGTCTGTGTTCTTATTGTCTGTTTTATATGTGCAAATAACACCAGGGATAGTATATAAATCACTCAGAGTGGAGTATTATAATGACTAATGCTCATCAGTGTAAGTACTGTAGAAGCCCATACAGGACTGTGTTCATATATTTTTAGTATTGTAAAGGTGTTACTGCACAGATCAGGATACTTTAATGTTTATTTATGCATTATATATAAATACCGTAAGGTGTTCCCTTCACATACATATATTCTTTGTCATTTGTTATCAAATGTTTTCATCCATTGATCAAATGACATCTACTGTACTGCATTTATGCGATATGGAAGCCTGTCTGTTTATTTTTACTACATGTCTAACTTAAAATGGAGGAAACCACTGTAAATAATGAAAACATTCATTTTTTGTGACCATATGAAGTCAACTAAAAAGAGCACTGTCAACTAAAAAAAGCACTGCTAATCTATTGAGAGCTGATATATTGTGTAATACTGTGTTACTGGTGCTCATTCAAACACACTTACAGCCATTTTAAGCTTTATTATGAACCTCTTCTCAAACCAGCCGCCTCCCACTGCACTGAGAGGCGGCAGTTTCAGCATGTGACCACTAAAGCAAGAGATCAACATGCAGTATTTTAGGACAGCTATTAGATGGATTACTTGACTCTTTCCTGATGTCAGCCGTTAATGTCATTTTGTTTCATTTGGCGTGTCATTATTATCGACAAAGTTCATGTTAAAACACAATTGGATAATTGTTTTTTTTATTTTTGCAGCTTTGAATGCCTGACAGCTTCAAGAAAAGGGGGGGGGGGGGAGTGGAATTATGTTGCTACATCCCTCCAGAGTTTTAATCATTTCAGAAAAGTAATTGTCAAAGTAATTAACCAAACTTTCTACATGCCAGAATACTTTTAATGAGCCCCCTGATTGAATGTGTCTGAGTCTGTTATACTGCTATATTATCTTAATGCATAGGATAGAAATGTCTGATGCTGTACTGTGATTGACTTTGACTAAAAGAAAACTAATGAGGAACTAACCTTTAATCTAAAACTGTCGATGTTCACATTTCTTTTGGGTAACAGTAAGTTGCGTAAGAGGAAAAAGAGGCAGAGGACGCATGCTGTGGTAATGCTATAGATGCATATTTACGTGGATGTAATAATCACTGTCTTGTCACCTTTGTATGGAAGTACATTGCTTCAGTATTTATTAGTTATTTGTATGGTCAAACATGCACGGACATGTACACTTGTAATTATTTAAGCCAAAAGCACACTCTGATCTGTGTGAGGTCACTTAATTTGATGCCGGAAAGACCCTTCTGCCTTGTAGTCTTGTAATTATAGCATAAAGATCTTCTAATTGTACAATGAAATGTGGAAGTCAAAAGTAAGAGATGGTTTTTCTTCTCAATGTACACAATGCTCTTCCCAAATTTAAAGTAAATAATCTGTTTAATGATTATCATCTGATTCTTTCTGTGAAAGATCCAGTAAAACTCTTGACCAGTTATGCAGTCTGTCCCTGTGTTGACATGGATCTTGTTCCAGTTTGTTTAAAGATTATGTTTAAGGCACTATGAAGCCGCAGTGTGCAGTGCAAGCTATTGTTAACAACGTAGTTTGAATAAATCTGTACAATGGACACATTTTTCAATAAACTCAATGGTGATTGCTACTTTGTGTTATACTTCTTGTTTACACTTCCATTCTGCATGAGTATTTTTTTCACTTTTGTTACTATACTTTGTTGCTAGTGCGTTTGTACTTTTATTAATGTGCAATTTTGAATGCAGAAAGAAACACTGAATCTTTCTTGACTTGTTTTATTAAAAGACTTCACATATATCTTTTCTTTCCACTCTGCCCTTTTTACCACAATTCTATTTTATGGATAGAGCAAAACCACAAAAGCATACAGCTGTGCAGATTTGGAAACAAAGGAAACCGTGTCTCTCTTTCCTTCTCTCTCAAACTATTTCTTCACAATCCTTTTACTTCTCCTTTTCCTATGTGAATGGGTCAACCCCACACACACAAGTACGCGCGCACACACACACACACACACACACACACACACACACACACATACGAGTAAAGGAAATTGTGGCTCGCTTTTGGGAATCGAACATTTTTGTACTGGTAAAGCAAGAGTTGCTCATGTTGTTGGTTTTTTGTTTCTATAAAAGATGTCCCCCACTGTAATTAACAGAGTTTCTTTTCTATTCTACAAAATGCAGCACTGGATACTACTAACGGTTAACTACTTACTTAATATAGTACAAATCATTTTAGGTTGTGTGTAAAAGTAAACATAAAGGGACAGCTTGATTGAAACACGAAAAACAACAGCATCAGTTGTCTCAGACATTCATCAGGTGCCGCTGGGAATTCCGCCAGATGTCCCTGATTTAGGCCTTCCGGTTTCTTTGTGTTGGCATTTTAAACTCAGATCTCTGCAGGGTGAATCCAGACAGCTAGCTAGATTGTTACCTTAGGCCTACATAATAATCCGCATTTGAGCGATCATGCAAAGCTTAATTTAGAAATAGTGGAGGGATCAAATAGGCCATTACCTTATTTTGGGTTTTTTTATATTATTTTTTGGGGCTTTTTCCCTTTACTAAGTAGTGACAGTGGATATACATGAAAGTGGGATGACACGCAGCAAAGGGCAGCAGGTCGGATTCAACCCACGCTGCTGCAGGACTCAGCCAACATGGGGCGAACACTCTTACTGGGTAAGCTAAAGGCAGCCCCAAATAGGCCATTACTAAATTTTATTTTAACTGAACTGAATTAAACTGAAATGGCTTGAATCAGCAGATTCGTAATATTCGGCAGCCGAATATTACGAATCTGCTGATTAAGAACTCCATCTCCATTTCCATCTCCATTTCACGCTGTGATTCACCGCAGCGAATCACTCTGCAAGGCTAAACAATTACTAACAGTCAGATTTTATATTATTTATGTCCTCTAGAACAATACAGCAAATGAAGTTAATCTACAAGAAAAAAAATTGTAAACCCTATAAATCACGAATTACAACAAGCCCATAAATAGATTACTGGTTGTGTTCAAACTGAACAGATCGTTTATCAATTCCCCTTCACGCTGCTCGGCTGCTCCATATGTGAACGTGATGTGGGTCTTTACAAGACTGAACTACAGCAGCGACCGCGGGACTACACAAGGTCTGTTTCTCATTTTGTTCTCTAACAGATGTTGTTGTTCGTAACAAATGGGTCTGGGATTTGACACTTAAATAAAACTCTTGTCCACGTTACATTATTATGTAAGAAATCAGTTCAAATTCACATCGTATTAGGCTACTACTACAAAACGTTTTCATCTCTGCAACTTCAGAGGAGTGGAGGACAAACTTGCTTCTTTCGAAACAAATGTGTGTTGTTTACTTACTAGGCCTAACTTACGTGATTATCAGCTTTGCTTGATGTCAACATTAGTCCGACTTGTTGGAGATATCTAACATACAGCTAGGCAGACCGCCTAAATCCCAAACCTTTCCCTGTTACGCTAGCATGTTGTGCGCTGTCTACATCTACTCCGACCGTAGGTGTTAAGCTTGAACTATGTTTCTGGGGGTATTTTGTCGTTGTTCTAATGCGTATCTACTGCTGCACTAGAAAGTTAAATTTTCAACACGTTGTTATTTTAAATGTATTTTTTTTTTTTAAAGATTAAACATGACGTATATTTTGTTCAACGACACATCCCATGAGTCTTAGACATTGGCCTGCTGTCAGAGCTTCATGGAGGTGGTTGTTGTTGAATGCTTTTTAAATCAGTAACATACGTGTGTGACTTTTGTGATTTTGACATTGGACTATGCAATTTATGCATAAAGAAAGGTAATGTATTTTTAAACTAAACAGTCTGATTTAAATGTAGGCAATTAAAATATGAATAAAACAGATAGTGTACCCAATTTGATTTATATTAGGGTTGAGAGCAGATCTTGCTGCTTCAAATTATAAATACAAATCAAATTTGTCACTTAAAGAAACATGCTTTTCAGTACTGCTTATCGATTCCTGAAAGTCCCTTTCATCAGCAAATTCTTGGATTTATTGCACTTTCATTTACATTTCAGGTTTCATGTCTCTTAATGCCCATGGATGGGTTACTGAACGGGCCTACTGGGCACAGGCACAGGGGCCCATAGCGTCAGGGGCCCTGACCATAAAATATAGCTCCTTCCCAGGGAGGAAGTATCATCTGCCTGAAGAAGCATTTCCCTAAATCATGGATAAGAACCAGAATCGATTGGCAGAATATAAATCATGAATATAAGTCAGTCATACTTGACTCCCTACGTATTAATATTTTCAATCTATTTGTCCCCAAGATGTCTGCTGAGCTCTACTGTGTGAGTGAACCAGGTGGAAATAATGCAAGTCTTCAAAGCACCACAGTGGGGGGCAGCAAACCTTTACACCGCTTCTTGAAGGGGCAACCCAAGATTATTGGCGTGAGACACACACACACACACACACACACACACACACACACACACACACACACATGCTCAAACAACGCTCAAATACTTATTGATTATGATGTAACACAGTATTTTGCAAAGTCAAAGATTTAAGAATCAGGCCTAATGAGTCTGTGTTACAGACAATACATATTCAAATAAAACAGAGGTGATGAGATGATGATTGAAGTTATTTTCTCTTAGATCATCGTGCTGGTCATGGGCTCGTCTTTCTTCATCGTTTCCCTAGCGATCATACCAGAGTACTTTAGTTCATTCACATGGACAGCCATCCAGCCTGGCTTCGCAATGGGAATACTGGTTGGTACAACAAGAGATACATCAGTGGATCTTAGCAGCTTATAGAATCATTTATTTACCAAACAGAAACTAACACAAATCTAGTTTTGACAGCTCAAGGGCTGATATTAATTTGAATTCCCTTCAGTAGTTAAGCCCCAACGATAGGCTGTGTTTTACACAACATATTTAATAATTACAAACTAATGCACCCAAAAACATTTAAGGGATACAATAAAAACAGCTTTTTTCTTTCTCCTTGTAGTTCATCATATCTGGGATTGTGTATATTCTGACAGAGCACAGCCCAACAAAGAAAACAGTAAGCTCTATTGTCATATTTTGAAGCAATACTGGCAAGTTAGAACAATCTATATAGAGGATCAAGAGAGGCCTGCAAATATTGTAAATAAACAAATGTTGTCCATATACTGTATTAACTTTTACAACTTTTACTGTCTGTTTGTCCTTCATCTTTATTGGTGTCTACATCTAGGTAACCATTTCGTTGGCTCTGAGTATTGTGACCATACTGGGGATATGTTGGGCTCTCCTGGGCACATTGCCCACCTTAGATAGATACAACTACCACAACACGTCAAATAAGGTGATTATTATTTCTTTTATCAATTTTTGATTTGTTGCTGGTTGCATCCATTAACGTATTGATCCCAAATCTAAAGAACGTTTTAGTTTTTATATGATATTGAACAATCTTACAAACAACATACACTTTGTGTATTTTGGTATCAAATAAAAACCACAGCCTCATATGGTCAGCTTTTCAGATTTTGTGACTCTTGAAGACTGACAAATATATCCAGGATTGGCATCACGCCTTTATCTCAATTATTTATTAAGTTGTCATTATTAACAGAGTCCCAAAGTGTTTGATATTAATAAAATAAATAAGACTTAAAATAAATAAAAAACAATATGAATTTCCCAATGACTGTTTGATTGCAGAAACCAATTTCCATCACACATCACACTTCTGCAGAGGCAGTTACATAACCTGCTCTGCCCTGTTTGGCTTGATTGACAGACAGAGACTTTGGGATTAAAAGTGGTGTTATGAAATGAAAACGAATATTTTTTGGGTGAAAAAAAAATAGCTGTAATTAAATTTAAAAAAAGGAACTGAAATACAGAAAGCAGAATGAACACAAAAAATCTCAATAATGGGCTTAATAATAAACACTCTGGTCATCCCTACATTTTGACCAAAAATGTATAACTAGGTGTAATACATTTCAATTTGGTCCACACCACAGCATGGATATCAGTTGTGTTTCTTTCTGCATTTCTCATGTGTGAACGTGTGTTTTTCCAGCACATGGAAATGTCTATGGAAGTGATCTTCCTGGTTCACACTATTGTGGGAGTAATTATTTTCATTGTAATGTCATGTCTGGCTGGGGCTGCCCTGCGTTCCACCAAGAGCCAGGTAAAAAAACATTAAAACTACTTTGCACACATTACAGACTGTGCACAGAGCTGCACATGTCCCACACCCAAGAGAATGTCTCACAATATTTACAAAGAAAAATTGCAAGGTGAGTAAGCATCAGTTAAGTCAAGCATTAATGTTCTCTTCTTTCTCTTCTCTTTAGGCCATTGTAGTGATGACTACTACACCGGCTGAAACACCAGTTGAATAACAAGCACATGAGGAAGATCTAAAGTGTGATAAATTGAGCAGAGTGAAGAAATATAAAGCACACCAAACATAGCCCAACATATATAATTTCTAACTACTGACCACTGGTAACTAGCATTTTTTGATGTTGTATATCAATTCAATACAGATAATATGAATATAACTATATGTATTGTCTTGTGGTGTTTCTGTGATCTATTACTACTTCCAGCACCACGTGAGCATTATATTTCCCTTTTTTGAACGTTTGCCACCAGATTCAACAGGAAGATGGCATTGAACTTTCCCCATTGCGTAGACAATTAGCTGCTTCTTACTCTGCAGTCTGGCATTGGCTGATTGGATAAGGCACCCCCTGTAGAAAGGAAAGTTCATAGATCATTTACTAATGCTTGATAGATTAGTCATATTACAATAATAAGAACAACTTTGGGGTTGAAAGGCTTTTATTCTTTGCCAGCATGACCTTAATGGTTCAAGCCCAAAAGGCTGAAACCCTATTTTTTTGTGCTGATTTTTTATTTAGAAATGTTTGTGCAAAATTCCATGAGATGGTACATCATAAACACATGACATTTTCACCAATGATTGGAATTTGTTATATGAAATATAGTCTATATCCTTGACGTTCCACTTCCGGGATTGCTGCGGTGCCGCAGGAAATTCCACCGGATGCATGTATTTTCCATTTCCTTCCGCTTTCTTTATGTTGGAATTTTAAATTCGGTGGATTTATGAGGACTATTGTTGACTGCTCCTCAGATCTCTGCAGGGTAAATTGAGACAGCTAGCTAGACTATCTGTCCAATCTGAGTTTTCTCTCACACGACTATTTTGCAGCGGCTCAAAGCAGAGTTTAGCACTGCCCATGACGATTCTGATTGGTTTAAAGGAATGGCAATAAACCAGAGCACCTTTTTCCTCCCATCCCCAAATGCTATGTTAAGTAGCCAGACCCTCCTTCAGCGCGCTTTGGAGGAGAGTTTGGCAAAGCCATAGGGGCAAAGCGAGACAAGATGAAATATGACCACAATCAGCCCGATGGGGCCGCTATAATTAAAGGACTTTAGGACTAGTTTTTCCCTTCATTTTGATTTGAACTCCCTAATCATAGGTTTGAAGTACCATATTTTCTGTGGATCTAATGTCATCAAAAGCTGTTGTTGATATCTCATTGCGTTTTGAAGATATTGACCAATGAACTTAAAAAGTTCATGGCTCAGCACATCAATAGACCTAACTCCACAACCATGAGAAACCTTGATTCTTCATTGATGCTAATTCATTTTTAGAACGGCAGACATGACATCTTATTAGAATATGAGTATTTATTAATGGTTGGCATCGATAGAACTACATTATGACCAAATGGAAACACACAGCCAAAGGTAATTCTGGAACATTTTATTAAAAGAGAGTGTTTTATTAAAAAAAAAACAGAGTTGGAACGTCAACATGAAAATGTAATGTCAACAACTTTAGCCACAAACATGTCACCTCTTGTAAACTGTTGTTGTCTCTATGGTTTTACTATCTAAATTGTTAAATACAGACGAAGACTGTCAGAGCACCTTCCTGTCCTTTACAGAAGACATTTGGCATAGACAAGACAGAACATGCACAGAACTTCATGGCTGCCCATGACACTTTATTTTTAAACATGTTTATAATGTCAGCTCATGTTCCAGCAGCAATTAAATACAAAAAACTATGACACCCAGCATACTGTCATTACTTACAGAAGAGAGCATGTGAGACATCCATATCACTTATACAGTACATGTTGTGATATGAACAGGGAGTGTGATGTTATTCAAAACATGGCATGTTTGAACCCTTCCTGTGTAACTGTCACCATACATTTGCAAAAAGCATTTTGGTTTACTTTTTGATTTTGGATCAATTTACCAAAACAAAGGGAAAACAGGCTACACCTAAGAATATGTAAAAAATATTGTAATGTCTTAAAAATGTGTACACAAGGATCAGAAGTGGGAACAGTGTTGATGAATAAAATGTTGAATACTGAATGACATAACAAATCCAACACGTATGAAGTTCATTGTGTTACAGGTGGTTCAGATTGTATTTGTAATGTTTAAGTGTTGTCGTGAAAATCTGCAAACTGGAAAAACAAAAACGTTGATCAAAAACATGATTCATTCCATCATATACACAAATCAGACAAAACTATATATCAGCAGCTGTAAATAATCTCTAATTTGAATCTCTTCTAGATTACACACATCCCATGAACAAAGGAACAAATGACATGCATAAATAAAGGAATGAAAACTCTGCTAAATGTTCCTTATTTGAGTATCACAACATTACATTATTATATAAAAACAAAGAATTTGACATTCTGTACATAGTCCAAACAGGGAATATGAGTCACAATAATGATACGTGAGAGGCAACTGTTTTACAAAACCTTTGTAACTCTTCAAGATGCAACACAAAAGTAAGTCATTTCTAATAGTTTGTTGTCTGCCAAAGATAGAAGATGAAGAAAGAGAGACTGGAGATGTTATATTTTAGCAAACTCAAACACTTTAAGCATCAGCGATGTAACTTTAGGAATAAATGCTTTTGTTCTAGGAAATAGCCTGGTCCCAAAAAGCTAGATGTTAGCACTCAGAGGGTCAGGAGGAGCATCTACCCTCAGGCCACTATGATCATAAATGAGGACACTGCCGGTGAAGTGACTCTGGTCATAACTTTGCAAAGTTTTGTTTAGGCCGGTGCCTCAAAATTAGGGATCTTTGTATCGCTGTTTGTACCTCTCCTGCTGCAGTCTACAGTAAGAGAGGGGACTAAATCAACACTCAGAATTACATAATTTTTAACAGATTTCTTTTCACTTGAGGGCTGTGAAAACAAGCTGTGAATACAATCAAATAGCACCACCTTTCATGTTATACCATATGGCTAACTTGTTAGCAAACTTTTGCTTATTTACACAGGCGGATAAGGAGCAAGTTAAACCTCAATAACAGATTTTTTGGCCACTGGGATGCAACGGAAACAAGTTGTGAACACAACATTGACATGTCTATTAGCTGGAGATTGTGAGTCCAACATTCACTATCTTTTTGCTCTGTTTTTGGTCCCAACTTCTTGGAAATATTATTGGTGTGAATGCTGGAGGCATTCACATCTATATTCTACACCACTAAAATTTATTTATTTCTTCCGCTGTTTTTTTGCTCATTAACTCCTTCCACATTTTTCAACATAGAAACTTCATTCATACAGCAAAACGTTCGGCTTGATTCAGAATGGTGTGCTACTATTTTTATTATTCATAACATTTATAATTTCCGAGATTTTCAACGTTTAGCGGACATTTTTTCCCCATTAAAGCGGATGGACAAAATGTTCAAAGTTGACACATTTTCATACATTTTCAACTGCTAGCTACTCATTCATACATTCACCAAGAAACTCCATTCAAACTTTAAAACGTTCCCCATCTTTCATACATTCAGTGTTGGTATTCAACTTTCAAATCCCATTAGTACTTTTTAAAATAATCTGTCTTCATTGAGGCTTAGAACTAATGTCTTTCTGCCATTTTTACATTGGTGTGTATGGGATGGAATGTTCGGACTCAGAGGGCAGGGCCCAACTGACCCTGACACTGACCCTTACAACTGAGTGGAAAGAGGCAGAAGCTAGATTTTCTTTACCTCGCGATACCATCCACAGTTTTAACTCTCCATACATAACTTTTATATCAAAATGAAGTAAATCTTGTGCCCTTTCTAACGATGTGCTCAGGAAGGCAATCTGACTTTCACATGAGTCACAACAAGCTTCCAAGTGAAGCCATCTCCACCAACTGCCGCACTGCCTCCTGTACTAAATCCTACCAGAGATGCCAGGAGGAGAAGAGAAACAGACCCTTTTCAGACAGCTGCTGTCCTCACATTTCTTACACCACACACACCATTATTGGACAGGATGATCAGCAGGGTGTTATGTCTCTCACAGTATTAAACATAAAGAGATAGGAGTTAGGGTTTTTGAGCTAGGAGCAAGACTATCAAAGGTGCATTAGAGCCTCCTTTCCGTGAGAAGGCCTCTCTGAGACAAGAGTCGCCATAGCAACCTTTAACTGCAGTTGTCATGTGACCTGATCCCTGACATGTTGACCAATGCTGTGAAGTTACTGTTCCTAGTCTCTGTGACAACAGCTTCTGGTGTTGAGCCCTGAGGTCAGTTATCAGAGTCAGTCAGTTGGTCAGTTAGTCCATCATCACATTTTGTTAGCTTACAAAAACACCACCTTCTCCTTTTTCCTCCCCTCTTCCTCTCTTCTTTCTCTACTCCTCTCCTCTTTCTCTTCCTCTCATTTCTTCCTCTTCCTTTCTTCCTGTGTTTTTGTCTGTTTGTGTGAGTGTGTGTAACTCCTTTCCTTTCTTTCTCTCTTCCTCTCCTTCTCGTCTCCGCCTCCTTCCTCTCCTATACTGATGGTAAATGATTCCTTAGCATTATGGTTAATCTTTCATTAACTGAGTTTTATACAACTTTTAATTTCCATTCATACTTTTTTAAGAACTCTCTGAAACAGGAGTCGTCATAGCAACCTTTAACTGCAGTTGGTCATGTGATCTGATCCCTGACATGTTAACCTGTTGCTGTTAAATGACTATGTGTGACTGTTTGTGTGGTTGTGTGTGTCTGGTTGTGCGTGGTTGTGTTTGTGTTTATATCTCTGTCTGTGTGGTTGTGTTTGGTTGTGTGTATGTGTGTGTCTCTCTGTCTGTGTGTGTGTGTGTGTGTGTGTGCGTATGTGTGTCTCTTTGTCTGTGTGTGTGTATTAAACCTCAAGCAATAGGAGTAAGGGTTTCCGAGCTCAAAGCAGGACTATCAAAGGTGTGCCACTACTCCTCTCCTTTCTTCCTCTCCTCCTTTACTCTTCTTCTCCTCTCCTTTTCTTCTCCTTTTCCTATCTTACCATCCTACTGTGTGTGTTTTTGTAAGTGCCTGTGAGTGTTACATTACATTACATGTGATTTAGCTGATACTTTTTATGTCAGAGGTCACACGCCTCTGGAGCAACTAGGGGTTAAGTGCCTTTCTCAGGGACACATTGGTTGATGTATCGCAGTGGGAATCAAACCCAGGTCTCCCACACCAAAGGCATGTTTCATATCCACTGAGCCATCACCACCCCTGTGTGTGTGTGTGTGTTTGTGTGTGTGTGCATTTGTACGTGTGTCTGTGTCAGTTGATTGACATTACCCAATATGACATATTTCCGGCTTTTCAGACTCATTCATTCTCCTTTAGCTGCTTCTTCATTCAAATTCCGCTTCATCTTAAAATTAACTAAAAATATGAAATTATTATATTCCACATCTTTCAAACATTCTGGGTATTATTCAACTTTTCAAAGACATTCAAAATAATTATACCCATTCCCACTTTTTCAACAAAAAACAATTAAAACATGCCACACTTTTCAAACATTTTGGGTATTATTCAACGTTTCTAAGTAATTCATACTATTAAAACCATTCCCACTTTTTCAACTATTCTCACTACTTTACCTTCTTCTCACAAAATTCAAGTCAGCAATCAGCAGTGTAGCGTCAGCCTTTCAACATACAGCATTCACACCGCAATTTCTTCAGAAATTGCATTCTCATGTTAACTTTGTTCTCACTATAAAGGGCAGCTGCAAATTCAGGTGATAATTCTTTGTAGGTTCATCACTAGGAGCAACCCCTTTTACATTGTTACATTGTTTTCACATTTCATACACTGTTAATGTAAAAACAGAAAAAGTTAAATCAAGCTGCTTTAAGCGTTTATTCAGTCTCAGATGGAAATGGCTCTGTAGCTGCTTAATTAATTAACTTTGTTTGTCTGATGTTGCTGGGCAGGTAGTAGATTTTTAGAGCTGAAAAGACATTTAAAAGCTCTGTAGATGTGAGGGAAGCGTTGGGTGAAAGTCATCTGTGGTGTCATGGCTAACATCGAAATATTGATTATAGGTACTTTCAATAATTTATTTATTTACTTTTTTGCCTCTTTTCCCTTTTACTCGTTATTTGGAATGGCCAATTGTCATAGCACTGCAGCTTTATGATTGTTAACTCCCATTGTTACCCTTGAGTGCAAAGATATTAACACGTTCTGAAATTAGGTCAGGACTTTATCTCATTTGAATAATTGTCTTCCGTATATTTGCAAAATATCAAAGAAAATTCTCATCATCCTGAACTATAACAAACCAAAACATTTGAATAGTACCGGCCTTTAATGACAGGACAATGCATTTCAATTTTGAGGCCTCTCCTTGTTGTTTCAAATTGAAGAAGCAGGGGGCTGTTGAAGATCACGCCCAAGGACACACCGCTGGTGAACACGCATGTGCTCTGTGACACGGTACTGGCGTGAAAAGGTCATAGGGCAGCGGGGGCAGGTGAAGGGTGTCTATTTAGAGAGCCTCGTTGGCTGAAGGCACGGTGGCACAGAGAGCACTTGAAAGGGTGGTGAACAGGGTTTGGCAGGTGAACTGATAGATTTGTTGCCATACTGGCTGCCAGGGTAGAAGGTATGCAGATAGACAAGGTAGATGACATTTTGGATTGTATAGAGTCTTGCACATCAGTAGGTGAACAGACTGCCAAGGTAGGGGCTTGGCTCTGACCATTTATAGGGTTGGAAACCCCCTCCTCAACCTCAGCTTTATGTATAACCTCAGCTCCTGGCCTGCTTTGGTCTTTACCAACAGATTTTCTTTCTTCAACATTTGTTTCTCCAACCTGATATTTAGTATCAACACATGCTACAGATGTTTCCTCAGTCCATTGCTCTCTAACATTATCCCCAAACCCATTTCCAAATGTTTCCTTTTGGTGGATTGCATTAGCAACTAGCAACTCAGCAGGTGTGGCATTAATGTCCAGCAGTAGAATCTGGTCTGTAGTTCCTGTAGCAAACTGCTGCCTCAGAGGACTGTAACCTGGACTGGCAAAGGTACCAACCTCCCCCTCATCACTGGACTGGTCTGAATGATCAGGGTGGCTCGGGTGGGAGTGTTTGCGACCAGAGTATCTGTGTGATAAGTAAGTTTCCTCTTGTGGTAGGCAGTGATATTGAAGATGTCCACAGTATGATGGGCGCACAACACTGTAAGTAGGGTCAGTGGTGTTGTGGGCCATAGACATTGTAAAAGTTAAGGGTGGCTCTGTGAGCTCAGTGCCTGACATCTTTCCGAGTTCCACAGGTGTACGGTGTTCAATGCCAGAGAGACCACCAGCGACGCTATCCAAACATGATTCTGGAGTGGTGGAGACTGGCCGACAAACATCAACACTGTGTCTTTTGTCCATCATAGGTGTGTCTCTGTTGTCTGAGTCACGTTCATGCTGGCTAGAGGCAGCATCTTTTGTGCTCCTTTCAGCTCGATGCAAGTTTGTGTACCAATCCGCCTTGGGTCCGTAGAGGTAACAGTGGCTGTCCTGTCTATCTGTTCCAGCTGGACACCTTGAGTAACTGTATTCCTCTTTTGTTTCTCCCTGGGAACACAAATTTTCACAGTGAGAGTCACTTCCTGTGTTTGAGTCCTGTACAGGAAGTGAAACTACAGCGCTCGTATCTTGTGAGCGAATGTACTGTTCCTCTGCTGCAGTTGCCATCCAGACATTTTGGCAATCATCAGAACAATCCAGTCGCGGAGTTTTGGAGGTAAAATCATCAAAACTGATATCAGGTTTATACTGCAATCCTCTTACGAAATTGCTGCTCTCCTCATTCTGTGGCACTAAATCATCTCTAAGATGTTTTGTGCGATTCTTATTCTGAAATGAATCACAATAAGCATGGCGATGAGTATGATCTGTAATGTGGGATAATCCATTGCTCATATGTTCATCATTCTGTCCTATGAAATGATCGGTATTGCTGCTGTCGTAATCCTGTTTTAGGATGTGAGATTGATTTGAACTATCCTTTTGATCCCAATTCTGTGTCCCAATGTGTTCTTTTTTGTATCTGTAATCATTATTCTGTTCCCCATAGAGATTTTTGTGTGTAGCGGTAATACCTTCAACAATGCTGTCACTGTCTGTGCTTCCTGATGGTGAGTCAGGGGCCCTGTTGGAGCTGCATGAGGCCTGGAATACTGGATGGTGAGGAGGCATTGGAGACACTTCTGCCAGATGGAGCATAGCTGCTCTACTGCTGTGACGAATGACAGGCACTGCTCCACAGCACGGATGCGGGGATGAGGAAGAGGATGAGGAGGAGCACTGTGAAGGGGGAACATTTTCCCTGAGGTGGGAGGCTGAGAGACAGGTCTGAGTCTTGTCTTCCTCTTTTCTATTAGTTTCCTTCTCCTCTGCTTTACTTTTCACTGTTAAACACAGTCGCTGCTTCTTCTCTGCTCTGCTCATCTCTTCCTCTTGAACCTCAGCAGTGCACGGTAAAGTCAAGCTCCTCCTGTCCTCGTGTGTCTTCTCTAGCTCCTCCGCTATGCAATCTGAATAAGCTGAATGAAACGGATCATTTTGCACCTCACCTTTGTCCACTCCAGATACCACATGCCCTTCGGTGGTGCAAGGGGTATTTTGAATCAAATCCTCAGGTGTCAGATGAGTTACTTGCCTGTAGTCACATGTATTTACACTACAGGTACTTGCATTGCTTATAGTGCTTGCATCTTTTCTGCTACAGTGGTTTGCACCATTTTTACTGCTAGTTCTACATGGATCTAAGTCATCACATGTGTCCACAGTGGCTGAATATTGATGATCCTCTCTCTCCAGTGATAATGGCAGATGCTCACTAAAAGTGTTCACAGTTGTACTATAAGTATTGTTAATGTCTTTATATGGCTGATTCTTAGCTCCAGCAGAAGCATTTGTATCACCTGCATTCTGGTGCCAAGCCTTCAGAGCCTCCTGCAGTTCATTCATCTGCAAGTGGCAGGCGGCAGCAAGTAGATTATAATACTGGCGCTGGCTGTGAGTGTATGGCAAAGCCCCTGTGTAAATGTAATCCAAAAGAAGTGCCAGTACAGAGTCAGACAGACATGGAGCCTGCAGTTCCACCAGGGCACCAGAAGAGGACAAGATAGATGCCAACACTGGACTAGAAGCTGCCAGAACACACCTGGTGGAAAGAGCAACTAGATAATGTGATGCTCCATAGAACCATGAACATCATGTCAGACAAATGTCACAGGCTTTTTAAAAGTCACACACCAACCCCATGACACAAACAACTACCAATATAAACAACAATTTCTAATATTGTGCATATGTACTTGTTGGTGTGTTTGTTGTTTCTGTTGCTCACCTGTGTGCAGGATGAAGTTGACTCAGGTTCTGTCTCTGTCTGACCACACAGTCACAGAACTGAGCTCGTCCTCTTTGGATGTTCAGACTTGCCAACAGTGATGCTGCACGGCTATTAGCTTCCTGGACACAGGGTGCCACCTGGGGAGTAAAAAAATCAAACTCTATTCTTAGGGTATGTCCTTTCTGTGTTGTGAGGGTGAACAGATTTTAGTGCTTTCCCTTATTGCTTTACTGTCTCTGTCATAACATGCACCATGGCTTGCCACTGAAACCTTAAGAAGGTGTTAAGACTTTCCAAGGCAATTTATGCTACTACTGATTAAAACCTTATGTACTTATTTCTGGCAAATGCACATAACTGACCTACATCTTCTATCAGTTACATCTCAGAGTGTACAAGCAGTTTTCTCTTTTATGCTAAACAGTTTAAATCATACCATTACCAGTTTACTATAACTACTTTGTGGTTTAAGTACATCAACAACACAATAAATGTAAACTTTCAATATGCATATTTTGTCAATAAATGTTTCATCTTATAGAATTGAAAACAAAAAGCTACGACCCCAATGTTGAGCAAACTGTTACTTGATTATTTTAACTTATCAGTGGAAGTCATAGTAGTCAATGCAGTAATACAGACTTGAACATGTACATCAGGTATAAATGATTATTCTCTTACCTCCATGTTATATTGGGAGAGGAGCAACAAACCGCCACTATCCTGTGGTGTGCAGTGTAAAGCTCTCGTGTGCAGTGTCCTCACAGATCTTGCTTGCAGTTGTACGGATGAAAGAACCTCTATGCCGGCTATATAGTCCCAGTCTACTATTTAAGCACACTGTCTCATTCGGAAAACAATCACACGCTTTTCATATTGGGAGCTTGGTGTGACGTGGAGGGACAGGTGCTTATAAGGAACGCTGGCGTCTAACGTCACAATCTCCATGGCCCGTTATGGAGGGGGACTGAGACCAGCCTACAGAGAACCAACAGGAGACAACAGAACTGTAGTACACAGAGCCAATATTTCTCTTCACATCTCAAGAAGATGGTATCAGGGAAGTAATTTTTGAAGTACACAAATATGCAGTAAATTCAAAGTTGTCATGAAGGAAATTGGTACAAGACATGCCTGTCATTCATACTTATGTAGTAATAATAATAATAATAATAATAATAATAATAATAATGACAATAATAATAATAAGAGAAATAATAGAAAATTGACTTGATTTTCTTTGGGAGCTCCCTCTTTTGTCTTTCTGTTGCAGGGAGGTCAGAGGTCATGGTCAGTTACAAAATGGTCTGTGGTACAAAGTAACCTTGAACTGTGGAGTTTAAGGGTAAGCGCCGAACCCACAGTTATCGAAGCAGTACATAACATTTCAAACCGGATCTCAAAAGCTTTAACTGGCTTAATTTGTCAACTGTGAATCCCGCTAGAGTCTGTAATTGCATTGTTAGAGTTACACACAAGCCATCACAGATGCATTGAAGAAGAAATCTGGGATGTATCTGAACATTTCTATGTGTTTTGATTCTACAAAGGGAGACTTCTCCACTGCCAGCCCCCAGGCTGATGCTTTGTTGACTATGCTATACTAAGTCATTCCTCCACCCTTCCACACGTGCTTGTCACGCCTCTTAATCTCTACAGCACTCTAATGTTACCACCACATGTCTAGCGCTCCACTGGTCAGTAGTACATTTTCCCTTGCAACTGTGCAATGGAAATGCTACCATCACATAGGGAACAAGGAGTCCTGTGGCACTAACTACAAGTTAATAATAAACTATTACACAACTAATTGCATTGCCAAAAAACATATGTTTAAAATATGTCAATCACATATATCACAAATATGTATATAATATTTGCAAACGTATGTATATAAAAATACATAACAGATGACTTAAAAAAAAGGTGTGTTTTTTTAGGTGTGCTATCCATTCAAAAACACTGACAGAACAGATTGAAAAAGGCTAATTCGTTTACTGTAAAATGAATTTAACAGACTCAACCATAGTCAGTTGTGATGTTTGATACAAGAATAGAATAGTACCAGTATTTTGCCTTACACTGTACATAGTTGTGGATGCCCCATGTTAATAAATAAAATCACAATGAAAGAAATGATGTTGATGCTTAGTGACATAGCTCACATACTGTACTAGCAGCATGCTAAGGACACAGGGTTTCCCTTGGGGCACACACACACACACACACACACACACACACACACACACACACACACACGCATTTTTGGAAACACTTCCAAGTCCTGTGACTGTATTTATAAATCATCTTAAGTCCAATTCACATTGTGTTGATCCACTGTACATAGTTGTGGATGCCCCATGTTATAGTGTTATTATTTGGTTCTGCAGTGCCTTCAGTATTTGAGTGGGTAGTGTGGTACCTGAATGCAATATAGGTCAAATGTATTTCAAATAAAGGCAAAACACCCAAAAAATTATCTTGGTAAAATAAAAACAAAATAAAAAAATCTGTAATGTAATTCAAAAGAAAATCACAATGAAAGAAATTATGCTATAACTTAAGAAATAATGAGAAACACACACAGAAGACGATGAGTCAACTATGGTAATCTCTGTTGCCATGACTGTTCAGTTCTGTTGTCAAATGTAGCTTTTTTTCATCTCAGGACTATTGCTAAACTAAAGTTAAGGACTTGGAGACTGTTATTCATGCTCTTATTTCGTCTCATATTGACAACTGCAATTCCTTGTATTCTGGGATTTGCCAATCATCTTTATCACGCCTAAAGCTTGTCCAGAATGCGGCTGCTAGATTGTTGTCTGGTACCAGAAGGAGGGATCATATCTCCCCGATATAGGCTTATCTTCACTGGTTACTGGTCAAATATAGAATCAATTTTAAGGTCATGTTACGTGTTTTTAAGGCATTACATGGATTGGCCCCTTTACATATTGCTGATCTCCTTACCCTAGATCACTCCTCCGGGAACATAAGATTTTGTTCTTTGGCGTATGATTTAGTTTAGGGACATTTGTATAGAAGTGTGTTGTTTGTATCATGTTCATTGTATCTATATTTGTATTGTCTTCCTTTGTTTTTATAACATAATATAACTTTGTACAGCACTTTGTTCAGCCTAGGTTGGTTTTAAAATGTGCTCTATAAACAAATAAACAAAAGAGACTTGACTTGACACACACACACACACACACACACATTTTTAGAAACACTTCCAAGTCCTGTGACTGTATCTATAAATCATCTTAAATACAATTCACATTGTGTTGATCCCCTTTTAAACTCCTATATACTTAGTAAGAGGACAGTAAGTCATTCAGTATTGTAGTACTAACATGGTTCCTGAATCACTTAAAAGAAAAAAGGTAAGAGATGCACACCCAAGTTAAATAATTAAGACAAAAAATAGAAAACGCTAGAAAAAGTGTATTATGCCTACAATCTGCCTAGCAAAAAGGTCCAACTACCATCAGGCCAGACTTAACATTCAAATCTTATAAAATCCCAATGGGCACTTGATACAATCAGTACTTTGTATTTCAAAGCACATTAACTGACACGAGGGGTTATATTTACTATTTTTATTATTGAAGCAACTGAAGCCAAAATTCTCTGGCATCACACACACTGTGTCTGAAGTTGTTGAGTACTCCCATAGCTTATGTTTTGTACTACCTTCCAACATGTCTCTGCCACCAGAAGCACTGCAGACATGCACCACATAGACATGCAACTTATTTTGTAGAATTGCATCATATTTAGGAACTAGTGCTCTTGACAGATGTAACATAGCTCAATGGCTTACAAATATACTAAAATATTTCTGTTTAAGCCCCTAATTTTGTAGTTTTTTTGGCAAAGTTAACAGGAGAGAAACAGGACTAAGAGTCTACAGCCATCTTAGGCTGTAGTGCTCATTGTAAAGAAACTCAAACTCTTCGAAAGATAAACCAAAGTACTGGACAAATTAAAATGTTGACCCAATGATGGCACTAGATGAGTAGTTGGGGGATCACCAAAGTTCACAGACCATGAATGTCTACACCAAATTGTATTGTCATACAAGCAAGTTGTCATGTCATGTGTACATCAGGAGTTCTCCAGGGTAAATGTACACAAGGCACTTCAAATAGAAAAGATCAACCACATAGGATGCTGAAACATCCACACAGACACACATTACACCATACCCAGCTGACTAATACCAACCCTGCTTCTGCAACACGTAGTACAAAGCTCCAGCTGTTAACTTCTTGTCCCAGTTTCCATTTTTACACTAGTAACATCATCTTCTTCTTGCCCTTGCTCTCTTTTACATTTTATATTTGTTGGCTGCTATTCTTAGCTCTTTGGCATGAAACTGTGCACACTCATCCCTACATTAACACCCCTGCAAAACCACACACAGTAGCAGCAGAACAGCAGTCTCTCTGGTGTCAACAGAAGTACCAGGGAGCAGTGATTCAAAGTAGGAGACTGGAAAGCATTCAAAAGTGTCAGAACTTCTTGTTGGCCTTTTGGTATCTACTGTTTACTGAAAGAGGAACGTCCCTGGTTTGATTCAGCTCAGGATTTCTATTCCAGTACCAGTATTTTATTTTAATTTTAATAAAGACTAAAATGCAAGAAAGAAAGAATTTCAATGTGGCATCAGCAGATCATTTATCAGATAGACACATAATCATCCTTTTACTGTCACTTTGCTTTAATAGCATTCATAGTTGTAGAAACAATGGAGAACTGATATTGATAATTATGATAATAATAACAGAAAGAAATAGAAAACTGACTTGAATTTCTTTGTGAGCTCCCTCTTTTGTCTTTCTATTGCAGGGAGGTCAGAGGTCATGGTTAGTTACAAAATGGTCTGTGGTATTACACAACTAATTTCGTTGCCAAAAAACATGTTTAAAATATGTAAATCACATATATCACAAATATGTATATAATATTTGCAAACATATGTACATAATAGGGGTGGTGATGGCGCAGTGGATATAACACGTGCCTTTGGTGTGGGAGATCTGGGTTTGATTCCCACTGCGATACATCAACCAATGTGTTCCTGAGCAAGACACTTAACCCCTAGTTGCTCAAGAGGCGTGTGACCTCTGACATATATAGCAATTGTAAGTCGCTTTGGATAAAAGCATCAGCTAACTGACATGTAATGTAATATAAAAATACATAGCAGATGACTTAAAAACCAAGTTATTTTTTTTTTAGGTGTGCTATCCATTCAAAAACACTGACAGAACAGACTGAAAAAGGCTAATTCTTTTACTGTAAAATTAATTTAACAGACTCAACCATAGTCATTTGTGATAATTGATACAAGAATAGAATAGTACCAGTATTTTGCCTTACACTGTACATAGTTGTGGATGCCCCATGTTAATAAATAAAATCACAATGAAAGAAATGATGTTGATGCTTAGTGACATAGCTCACATACTGTACTAGCAGCATGCTAAGGACACAGGGTTTCCCTTGGGGGCACACACACACACACACACACACACACACACACACACACACACACACGCATTTTTGGAAACACTTCCAAGTCCTGTGACTGTATTTATAAATCATCTTAAGTCCAATTCACATTGTGTTGATCCGCTTTTAAACTCCTATATACAGTACTTAGTAAGAGTACAGTAAGTCATTCAGCATTTTAATACTAACATGATTCCTGAATCACTTAAAAGAAAAAAAGTAAGAGATGCACACTCAAGTTAAGTAATTAAGACAAAAATAGAAAAAGTGTATTATGCCTACAATCTGCCTTGCAAAAAGGTCCAACTACTATCAGGCCAGACTTAACATTCAAATCCTATAAAATCCCAATGGGCACTTTATACAATCAGTACTTTGTATTTCAAAGCACATGAACTGACACGAGGGGTTATATTTACTATTTTTATTATTGAAGCAACTGAAGCCAAAATTCTCTGGCATCACACACACTGTGTCTGAAGTTGTTGAGTGCTCCCATAGCTTATGTTTTGTACTACCTTCCAACATGTCTCTGCCACCAGAAGCACTGCAGACATGCACCGCATGCTTATTTTGTAGAATTGCATCATATTTAGGAACTAGTGCTCTTGACAGATGTAACATAGCTCAATGGCTTACAATTATACTAAAATGTTTAAGCGCCTAATTTTGTAGTTTTTGGCAAAGTTAACAGGAGAGAAAAAGGACTAAGAATCTACAGCCGTGTTAGCGGCTCTGTGAGGCTGTAGTGTTCATTGTAAAGAAACTCAAACTCTTCGATAGATAAACCAAAGTACTGGACAAATTAAAACATTGACCCAATGATGGCACTAGATGAGTAGTTAGGGGATCACCAGCCGTCTCGCTGGTGTCAACAGAAGTACCAGGGAGCAGTGATTCAAAGTAGGAGACTGGAGAGCATTCAAAAGTGTCAAAACGTCTCGTCGGCCTTTTGGTACCTACGGTTTATTGAAAGAGGAACGTCCCATGGTTCAATTCAGCTGGGGATTTTTATTCCAGTACTTCTGTCTGTCTCTATTTTATTTTAATAAATACTAAAATGCAAGAAAAAAAAGAATTTCAATAATTTGAATCCAATGGTTATTAGATGTGCCATCAGCAGATCATTTATCAGATAACACACAGAATCATCCTTTTACTGTCACTTTGCTTTAATAGCATTCAGAGTTGTAGAAACAATGGATAACCGACAGGGTTATGAGTAAAATGCAGCAATGAGTGAGAGGGTGCAGCAGCAGAAAGTCTTTAGAACAGAGTTATGACAAATAAAATAAAATTTATATAATATATAATTTCTTTAGCAATGGGTGTGCCTGGGATAGCAGCAGAATGTGGGTCAAGTAAGGCTTCTCTGGCAGTGCTTTAACAGAATATCATAACTTGGGTTGCCCGCCTGAAATAAATTAAAAAGACCTTTAATTCTTGGATCAATTTGTAAAGTCCATTTGCAACAGAACCTCTCAGATTGAGTCAGAGAATAAATCTCTAGACCAATCACATGCCTCATTCTCATCATCAAGGAGGTAACAATTTGATCTAACCAGACTGCCCTCATTAACCGTCTCACTGTCACAATTTCCTGTGTGCGCCAGACCTCTCGGTGATGTGTGAGTGTGATCCAACAGATTTCTTTTACAATCAACTCCATCTCCCTGCTGCCCTTCCCAAGAATAACCCAAATTTCTGCTGCTGGTATCGGTCTGCCTTCTTCTTCGGAGCTTCACACTCAGTCGTGTTTTAGCAGCAGGAGTCGGAGGAACTATTAATGCATTGTCCTCATAATCATAGACAGTCACATCACAATCACTTGAGTCACATTTGTGGTTGATCTTTCCAGTTGACTCTGTGTTTAGAGCCCCTCTCTGGACCCTAGGGTGCTGCTGAGCCAGCAGATGGTTTTTATGCTCGTTTGGTTTCCAGGAAGTCGTCCTCCACACCATGTTTTCTTTTGTAGACTCTCTGCCACACTGGATCAGCTGGCTTGCACTGACACGGTTTAACTTACAAAGAGAAGAGGTGGTTCTGGCTATCTTTTTACCGTCTAATTCAGGCAGATTTCCTGTTCTGTAAGAGGAGGCAGGCGGCCCCGTCACAACAGCTACTTTTACAATGGGGGTGGACTGAGAAGGGGGGATGAAGTCGATCTCTTGTGTGCCTGTTGGAATTAAACTGTCTCTTTTAATGCATTTATCACTTTTCAGTTTCTGTCTGTCTGGTGTTGAATGTGTATCATTTTTACTCCTCCGGTGCCGTTTTAGTTCGGAAAGCAGTGAGCAAGCTTCTGTGGCCGTCCTGAAAGTCTCTGCATGTGTGTTGAGCTGGTTTGTGTTCATGTCGATTATGAGTGAGCTACTGAATAGGTCTGCTGAACAATTGTAGGTATCCCCTTCAAGCTGCTCTTCCTCTTCATTTTCAAAAGACAGAGAACTAGCTTTCTCATCCTCCTGATTACGCTCATGGGAACACATGTTTCTGGCTTGACTCATGCTTGCAAATCCAACAGGGCTTTTATGTACCTGGTCAGAGAAATCATTACCATTCGGTGCAGGTGTATTGGTGATATCCAGTAATAACTGTGAGTGGCTGTCTGTTATCTGCGTGTTACTTTGACGAACGGAAGTTGATTTATGTGATACATTCTTGTCTTGTGAACCGATTTCCAGGTCGTTTCTTGCATTTTTTCCCTGATTTTGCACATTTAGATGCGGCTCTGTTTCACCACCAATGTCAAAATCTTTGTTTTCCTCACACAAAAATTCTGTAAGACTCTCAGAGAAAGGCAAATCTTCCCATGCCAAGGAGCTTGACAAAAATGTTTTGGCGAGTTGTCTGGTAGAAAACCCCTTGGGGCTGTTGCGGCCAGGTGACGGAGGACTGAACCAAGTGTTCAAGGTGGGGGTGTTTCCTGCAGCTTTCTCAATAGATGAGTATGGGTATTTGGCAAATGGTGGACTACTGGAAGAACTGTACTCTAAAGAAAGAAGAGGCGACAGTGCTCTCTCCTCTGTGACTTGATGGTTCTCCAGGTAGCCTCTCTGTGCATGATCTGGTGTTTTGTTGTTGTCTGTCTGCCTTCTGTTCTCATCTCCACTGTCCTGGGTACTGCAGCCTTCCTCCTGCTCTGCCGATGAAGTAACTAGTCCTAGAGACTGTTGCCATGGAGGGGTGGGAGTAAGGGTGTCGTCCTGGTTCTGTGAACTAGGATAGAAAAGAAAAGCAACTGTCACGAAATGCAATTTATAGAGGGAAACCACCTGATACAGGAGATTTTTCTTGAATTGAACATTTAACAACAACAACAACAACAACAACAACAACAACATACAACAATATCTTCCCCTACAAAAAAACACTTTAAAAGTGAGGAAAAAAGCTAAAACTTCTTACGAGCTCACTAGTCAAACTAGCTCGTAAGAATTTCTGTTGTTTTTACTTTGATTTCAGATTGAGTCAGTCTCACTTACTCCCAATTATTTGTTTCTGGCCCCTACAGAGTCTGCCCTTGATATAAAATACTGGAAATGATCAGATAGAAAGCAACAGTTACCAGTAGCATCTTAATGTCATTACCTTTGTGGTGACTGGGAAAGAAGACCTGAGGCAGAAAGTGTGGCATTATTAAAGCTGCTGGCTGGAAAACGGAGAGGAATCAGCAGCAGGGTTGTTGCTGGGGGTCTGGAGGTTTTGCTGGGATCAGTGGATCCCAGTTCATATTCTGCGGCTTTCTGAAGAAGGATCCGATAATAACTGACCACTGTGCAGCCTCCCAGGCCTGTAGCTTTGGGGAGAATCATCTGAGTGGCAATAAAGTGGCTTGCTTCTTTACTGCTGAAGCCATTCGCAACAGGCCCTCCTAACCAAGGCCCACTTTCTGTCTTGGTCACCTGAAGAACACAGACAAGACCAGAGAGCAAGCAGCCTGAATACAAATGAAATTCAAAGCACATATTTTGGACATGTTGTTCAAATACGTGTGATTATTTTTTTTATTTTTTTATTTAACCAGGTTAGTCTCATTGACATATAAAATCTATTTTTCAGGAGAGACCTGGCCAAGATAGCAGAACAAGTTTGTTACAAAAGAGGCAAAGACAACTCAAGTACATTTCAATTTATACCGACCAATACTGGATTTTTGAGGCCAATACTGACATCAACATTATTGTTTAAAACAATCTAATAACATAAAATAAATACATAACCCTTAGATTTGGTTTTAGCCATACTAGCAGCACAGTATGGGATGGCAATGTTGGCTGGTCGGTACATCACTTTAGTCCAGACTGAAATATCTCAATAACTACTTGATGGATATGCCCTTACATTCTGTAAAGACATTCATGGTTCCCATAAGAATAATCCAACTCATTTTGGTGATCATTTGACATTTCCTATAGTGCCACCAACAATCAAAGTTGTAACTTAATCTGTGAAATAACTCAATATTTACTGGATGGATTGGCACAGAGATTTTGTACAGGTATTCATGGTGTCCAGAGGATGAATCCTAATGACTTTGTTGATCCCCTGACTTTTACTCTACCGCCATCATGAGGTTGGCGTTTGTGTTTTTTAGTGAAAAGTCTCAACAACTGTTAGACGGATTGATGTGAAATTTGGTACAGATGTCCATGTTTCCCTCAGAATGAATTGTAATCACTTTGTCGACCCCTTAAAGTCTTTCCAACACCAGCAAAAATAATTCCCATCATCATAAGACATCAGGCTTAGCTGCACTATTATATTTTAGCTGCAAAACATCAGCATATTAGCATGGCGACTTTAGCATTTAGCTCAAAGCACTGCTGTGCCAACTTACAGCCTCATAGAGCCGTTGGCGAGCATGGTTGCACTCTCTTAGTCTTTTTTGTTACTTATCAGCCAACATATACACAAATACAGACACAGCTGTAATAAGCTAATATCAGCCAAGTAGAGAAAATGTACCTTAATACCAAAGATGAAATGTCTGCCAATAAAACAGTCCTCGACAGCCTTCACCAACAATGTGGATCTGGTTGATGCTCCATCCAAGTTCTCCACCAACCTACAACATTACAGACACAACAGAAATGCCCACTGCTTTTCACTTGACTGGCAAAGAGAGAAAACACTGATCACAAGATGAGCTTTTTAAACGTGCCACATTAAACACTGGTAAAAATAAAGCTAACTTGTGTATTCCCTCTGACCAGCACGGCGGTTTAGTACTGGGTTTTATAGCAGAGTTTCGTCCCCTCACATGACACAAAAACCTCCAATAACATAATAATAACTTAATACACTAGATGAAAACATTAACCTTCAGGTAAAAAAAGATTAGGGGTACTGTTTCACACTGCAAGTGCCAGATACTTAACACTTAAGGTTTTATGGTTCTGCGGAGGCTCCACGCAGAGCTTTCGCCGTAGCCTACGTAAGTGGCCTGATGTTTATACTTGTGCGCTGGTGTGTGCGTCGAGCCGGCGTGTGTGTGTGTTTTAGAGCGAGGGAGAAGTGAGAGAATGACGCTGATTAGCTTCGGAGCGAGTAGCGACTCTAGAGTCATAGTGAGAGAAACAAAGTGTCTCCCCTGTGTTTTCTGACCAAGGTGGGAAATCTTTAGCAGGAAAAGTTTACCCTCTCCTTGATTTCATGTTGTTTATGGAGAAGGAGAACCAGGAAATGAGTCGGGGGAAATGCAACGCTACCAAGACTAAGCGGTGTGCGTCGCTGCGACATTACATTTTTTCGAGAGGTGCACATCAGGCTACGGTGTAGGGTCCATCGTAGACACAGAGGGGTCTGCGGGGGTACGCCGTCGATTCAACGCAGAAGCATAAAACGGCCTTTAATAATGGTTTTGTTAAGGCCACTGTCTACTAACTATTATACAGGATGTGTCAAGATTTAAGTAGCTTACTTCACTCCCTTAACCTTTTACAGGGTGTGGTGGAAATTCCAGCTTACGAACTCATGTTATGTAAGTTGAGACAGTGGTCTCCTTCAGGTCAGTGTTCAACATAACCTCATAACTCAGAGGAGTTGTTCAACTTTGTGGCTCCATGAAAGACGGAAGACCTAACAGCTGTATAACAAGACAGTGCTGCTCAGCCTGCCAAGGCCATAGTTAAACTAAACAAAAAAATGTTTTAGTTTGTGCTGGGATATTTGGACCCCCGCAATATCTTTGTTTACTTTGAAGTTTCAGCAATACTTAGCGCCTCCAGCATGAGTTTAAATACACCTTCAGGAAGACAGGACCTTCAGAGGGTTGGGACGGCACAACATGTTAACACATCATGGTTAAACTGTACTGCCTTCTTAATTCTGTGTAAGTCATCAAAGTCTCGCAAAACCTTCTTCACGTATGTGAAATTAGTTGTGCTGCTCCTGAGTTGTTCCTTAACACAGGGGTTGGGGACTTGGTACAAAATATAATGTCAGACAGTAATGGAAAACTTGTGTTTAATATATGCAGTCTAAATTTTCAACACAGAGAATGCTGTGATGCTTCAGATACAGAGCATTTGCAAGATACCTTTAAATGGCCTGCAAACCTGAAATAATGTCGGCTGTTTATGCTACAAACAAGTGTCAAATTAAATCCTACGAAAAAATAAATAAAATAATTGATGTTCAAACTTACTATGGCTACAAGACTGATGGAAGTTGACAGGCTAAGACATTGAAGAAATGTGGAGTTGCTTGAAAAGATAATTTCCGTGCTCACCTCTGTAAACCACTTGCATGAATGCCAAAGAATGGGTTCAAGCAGGTTCCAAACACTGTAACTCCAAATATGCATCTGTCCCGGGCCACCCTTAGTGACAGACGGTATCTGTAATCAACCTGTTCCCTCAGACAGCTGGAACCACACTTAGAACATCTGCATCTGTGGTGGATAGACAGAGAGGAAATCATGTGACTGTGAGTGAGTAAATTTGCATTGTAGGAATCAATTAATTTAATGTTTTAAGCTTATTCAGATACAGCCTTTATTATATAGGTTAGCATACCTCTAAATGAACTTGTCAGTGAGATATAACAAAGTAAAGTACTGGTATTGATTTCATTTAACTCGGAACACTGTTAAGAGTAATTAGTCACAGTAAAGTTTTGAAAATACATTCCATGGACCCACGGTTTCTTCGTTGGCTGTTTGTTCAGTTCAGTTCAGTTCAATTTTATTTATATAGCACGTTTAAAAACAACCATAGTTGACCAAAGTGCTTAACAAGCTCCAAAAAGCAAAGCGATAATAAACACAAACAAAGCACAATATACAATACAAAATAACTAACAGTAGAAAAAGAATAAGGTCAAGATGTCAAATGTTTGTGTTTTTACCTCGTCGTGTCCTGCTGTTCAACGTCAATCCTCGAGAAGCAGCCTTTACAGCAAGGATAAAACACACAGGCATCTTGCAGAGACAACACAACACAATCCACCAAAGCCCGTCTAACAGACATTTAGTTAATCTGTTAGGAGTAAATTACTCTGAGGCACGGACACTTGGCTGTTGCAGCTAACGTTAGCCGGCTGCTAGCTGAAACGTCTCACAACATAATTAACTGTAACGGCAGCAACTTCAACACGACCAATTTTGAATGAAGCTAGAACCAAATAATCTATAACCAGATTAAAGCCTAAAAACACACGCACACAACACGCAAATTACGTCAATTTGTAATTCTCAACATCTTTTTAGCTGCTAAAGCAGTGACTGTAAAAGTTAAACTCGCTACTTGCTACAACGTACTTTTATTCTGCTTGTTTAGATTTACTGGCGGTTGGAGAGCCAGCTTTAAGGGGCATTATTGCCACCTACTGGACTGGATGTGGAACATTAGATTGACAGGATGGAATTCTCTGCTTAATCTGGTGCAAAGCCATTTTAATATAAAAATACTTATGTATGTGTGTGTATGTATTTCACTTACTTATAGAGATAGCAGAACTATTATCAAAATGGACACACCATACGAACCTATAAATGTATTTCTGGATCTATTTTAGATCTATTTTAATGTTTTTTGTGTCTGTATGTGTAAGATTTTACATTAGGCCTAGATAATGTCCTAACTTTTTTTAATGCAACGAAAAATGTGTCCATATCAGTTACACTAAATCCCATTATGCAACACTTCACCTTTAATATGCATAATTTACAGTTGTAGGACATTTCATGGTACACAATGATGATCATTCTAAAGTTTCTGAAGATTAAATTGACTTTTCATAGACAATTGAATGTTTAATAGGGAACAGTGACAAGTAGATCATATAGATTATCTAGACTGTATATATATATACAGTCTATATATTTATATAAACACGTGTGTACATTTATTAAGATACTGTTGCATAACTAAGTTCACCAGTTGTGAAGCAACATGTGAAGCAACTCATCATTTTTCACATAGAACTCTGCTTCGACCTGCTGGTCTAAAATAAATACCGACTGTCGACCCTCACTGTTTCCTAAATTAGGCCAGTTAGTTGCCAGTAGCCTATTCAGTTCACTTATACACACAATATAAAACGCAGGCCTCGCATAATTTACATAAATGACATGAGAATCTTGTGTTAATTCATCTCTTGTGTTAATTCATCTCTTGTGTTAATTCATCTCTTGTGTTAATTCATCTCTTGTGTTAATTCATCTCTTGTGTTAATTCATCTCTTGTGTTAATTCATCTCTATATTAATGTTTTTAAATTGTTTTTAATTGTTTTCTAACTGCTCTTTAATGTTTTATATAAAGCACTTTGAATTGCCCTGTTGCTGAAATGTGCTATACAAATAAAGCTGCCTTGCCTTGCCTTGCCTATATTTCTAATTCCATGACTACATAATTTTGCTAATCTGAGTAATTTATTTCTCTATGATTCAAGTAGGCTATACATTGAGGGAAATGTATTATAATCGATATGGCCCCAGCTTTAACACTTTATGCGCACATTCACAATTTTTGTAATTTTATTTAAATTTTGTTTGCTTCATTTACAGTAAGGATTGTGTTGCCTTTCTTCTACTCTTTGAGGAAATGGGACTAGGACACACCTCCTCCCCTGAATTAGTGGCGCAACATTTCCAGTAACAGCTTTCCATATCAGGAAGACTGTGAGACATTACAGTGTAAGCACGCAGCAAAGTAAACGTTCACTTTCCCAGGAAATGGGTCGGAGCTGATGAACTGGACTGTTTTCGAAGGAGAAGAAGAACAAATCGTTTCAGCATGGAGTTAAAGAGGTAATCTGGAGCCTTGGAAAGTGTTTGTGTTGCTTAAATTATCAAATATGTCGCATTAAATAGCCTAAAGAAAATATCGGCTGTTTGCTTTCAGGCCAGTTCGCGATAGGATATCCCTGGTCCTTCTTATTTTGGTGAATATTACAACAGTTCTCTTTGGTACGTACAGTGGACATGTAGACATCTTTTATATAGTAGTATATATGCAATAACTCATTCTCACAATAAATCTCTTTGTGTAATGTGGGTTTCAGGCCAAACTCTTGACTGTACCAACGACTATGAGTCACAGGTGTTTTGCCACTTTAAAGGGCAAAACTGCTCTGAATACAAGTTGACTTTCCTGAGCAACAGCGGATTCGGGTGAGGTGTTGTTTTTATTGTTTCAATTATTTTACGTATGGTTTACTGCAGAGCCAGTGAATTGGTAACATTGTATATTTATGAGCTTAGTTTTGGCTGATTTCACTAAAATGGTGTCGTTGTGTAGTTGATTGTTTTAATACAACATATGTAGGGCTATAATATTAAAATTATATTACAGTTTTTCTCGATTGCTAAGACACATTTCTTGTCAAACAATGCTTTCAGATCATACACACAGCCAGTCAATAAACACTACAGAGCTCATTAGACATTACCTCAAAACATTGAGAACACAGTGTCAAGAGCATGTAGTTACAGAAAAAAATTAGTTTACAGTATTTCATATAGTAAACACATTTTGCAATGAAAACTTACAGTAAGTATATCACAACTTGTACAGTGAATATCTTGTACACTGAAAGTAGTGCAAGTAATACAATATTGAATGTCTGTATACTGTATTACTGTAGGCACTTGCAAAACAATACAGTAGTCCAACTGCAAAAGGCCAAAGAACAAAGAAAATGAAATGAAAAGCACATTCAATTCTCCTGTGCCACCTGTGCACTCTGAACTGGCTTGTGTGTAAATGATGACAACTGTGTTGTAGTTGTGTTTAACTTTCAGTGTGAAATGTGTTTTAACAAGTGAGAATAGAGTTTTGCATGAAGAGTGATTGATTCAACAAATGGGTTTAGGGTATTTGGTTCAGAGAATGGGGTTTAGTGTTTTAGCAATTCAGAAAAACTGTAATATATAATTGTATTAACAATCAACTGAAATGGTGTGCCCAGATAGCTCAGTTGGTAGAGCAGACACCCATATATAGAGATTTGCTCCTTGATGCAGTGGGCCCGGGTTCAACTCCAACCTGTGGCCCCTTTGCTGCATGTCTTCCCCCTCTCTCTCCCCGTTCATTTCTTCAGTTGTCCTGTCAATAAAGGCCTAAAAATGCCCCAAAAATAATCCAATAAAATGTATTTAAAATATTCAGAGCATGATGCATGTCATCTTGTATTCCACAGGGAGAAGCATAGCAATTTTAAACAGTGTGACACTGCACAGTGTTGCTCTGTCCACCAAGAAAAGATGCTTATTCTAGGGGAGTCTTTTAATGCCACAGTTTGGAAAGGAGGAGATTGCATAGAGTTCAAAATCATCAACATCAATGAAAGCAGTAAGTTGACTTCTCTTAAATGAAAGTCCATTAATCTGATCCAGATCCAGAATAACAGTGAATGGATGTAAAACTGGATGGAAGTTAGGAAACATTCCCCTTACTTCTCTTATCTCTGTTCTTCTACAGTAAAGCCCAAAACCCCAACAATTGTCTCAGTGAAAGAATCTAATGGGAATTTTCATGTCAAGTGGAAGCAGAACGTGAAGGAAAGTTTAAGAGATAACTTGAGTGCTAATGTGACTTACCATAAAAAAGGAGACACAGAAAAGGTAAGAGCAATGCAAAATGCACTTTATAATACTAAAAGATAATTTGCCGTAGAGATGTAGACTTAGTCATGGACATTTAAGTATGTCAGCTTGCTTCTTTAGTTAAAGGAAATGATTGCCAAGCCATTTTTTTTAATAATTCTTGTTTCTCCATACCAGGTGTCTGCTAATGTCAGACCAACTACTCTCGACGAATTTGGTTACTATGAAATACTTGGTCGAGACTTGGAGCCAAGTACAACATATGTGGTCAGCGTGACAAACCAAATAGACTTGAGTGGAAAGTTCAGTGACAGTAGTGAAGAGTGGGAATTCACAACCCGTAAGTGTCATCTATTCAGTCTTTTGTGTTACTTTTGATGTTTAAGTATAACACATATTTTTTAGACATTATAAGATATGTTGAACATATTTATAATCAATTAATAAGGTGCAATAAAGTATGACCCATTATTTGAAATCTAGGATCCCTTAAAACCTCAAAATCTCTATTTATCTATAATGTAAACTTTGTTTACATTATTTGTTTTTTTTATCTTCTCCAAAGTAATAAAACATATTTTGTTGGTATTATGCTATTTTCTGTATTTAAATGCAGTTTGTGATATCTGTATGGATGGCTGTGAGGTATGCTGATTTCGAAGCTCACTGATATTACCGTTTTTTTGGGGGGGGGGGTAATCTCGCATTCTTTGTTTGTTGCATGGCACTGACATGTGAAAACACAAATTCAGTAAACATTCTTCAAAAGGGAACAAGCCATAGCATGCGTAGTTTTTGATTTTGAACATGTTATACTTGTTGACTCTCCCTGTCCTGGATCTGACCCAGGATCTGCATGCTATTTATTTCAAGCTAAACATTGTGCATTGTGCTGCCATATCACATTGCATTGCACAGTCGCAAAAGTTGAGCAATCCTTTTCACCAGAGCCCTCCATTATTTGAAATCTTGGATCCCTTGAAACCTCAAAAGCTTTTATTTATTTATCTATAGTGTAAACTGTATTTGTTTTTTTGATCTTCTCCAGAGTAATAAAACATATTTTGTTGGTATTATGCTATTTTCTGTATTTAAATGCAGTTTGTGATATCAAGGAACAGAGTATAATTTAAAGCCATCCACTACAACTGTCACTTAAACCATGACAGCTTTTATTTCGGCAAGGGGGAGTGCTACCAAACTGCTACGCAACCACACAATTGATCTTTTATCTGCGTTGCTACATTGACCAAACCCACTGATGTGGGCTTTCACAGGGTTTCACAGACTGTGAGGTATGCTGATTTTGTAGCTAACTGATGTTACCGTTTTTTGTTTTGTTTTGTTTGTCTAACCCTTCTTTCAGGTGAACTGAATATGTGCCATATTTTGCTTCTGGCAAAAACACGGGGTGTAGAAAACTGATCCATATTTGCATCTACAGTACATTCTGTTACACATTACACAAGCCAGGTGCCGATCTACAACCACACATCATGCACTTCTCTCTAGTTTATCTCTCTACTGCATGTAATCCGTTCAAAAATTGAGTAATTTCCAAACTTACTTCATACATGTTACTTTACAGCCATGTCCTCCATTGTCCTACCCTTGGTTATCATCATCAGCCTCAGTTTTGCTGCAATCATCATCACCGCTACTTTAAATGGCTGTTATGTAAAGTAAGTCATGCAGATGGTTTTTGTGTTGTTTCTCCGTTAGTGAATCATATGAAAGACTTCCCCCCCAAATACTGTAACTCCTGTGTTGTGTTTACTGTATGTGTCATGTGTATCTGTTGTTGATTTATTTGTGCAATTCATTTTAGGCTCAAAACAAAGTGGTGGGACACAGCTGCCAAAAGTCCAAATCCTAAACTTCTTATTATGCATCCAGGAGAGCAAGAGGTGAGTCGCCTGGTGATACTTACTTATTGTTGGCATTTTTCAGCAATAGCCATTCAATGCATTTACATTCAGTAATTCCTTCTCTCTATAGTAGATTCAAATTGCCTTCACGTGCATGAGGGAGTCACAGATTCACAATACAGCATGTAATCCAGCATCACTAACATTTTATTTAAAGTGCTCATATTATGCTCATTTTCAGGTTCATAATTGTATTTAGAGGTTGTACCAGATTAGGTTTATGGGGTTTAATTTTCAGAAAACACCATATATTTGTTGTACTGCACATTGCTGCAGCTCCTCTTTTCACCCTGTGTGTTGAGCTCTCTGTTTTAGCTACAGAGTGAGACATCTCACTTCTTTACCATCTTTGTTGGGATTCGCACATGCGCAGTAAGTACTACTAGCTTGTCAGTTGCAGAGTATGAGGGAGTGCCACGCTAGCAGCTAGGCGAGCATTATAACGTGCTACAAAATGACGCACGTTCGTCACGGAAGTAAAGGCTGGACTACAATAGAGCTGTTTGGAGCAGTTTGTGAACAGTGTTTTCTGTTGGAGATGGTAAGTCCCTTTGGGGTGGGCAGTATAACACAATAAAGGAAGGGAGAAAAGCCAAAAAGCACAATATGAGCACTTTAAAAACAACTACATGTCCTGTAAAATGAGGTTGCGGATTGCAATTTTTAAGTTTTTTTGGCTGCGCTATTAACAGATACACCAGTTCCTCGTATTGTGTTTGTTACATAGCAGCTGCTCAACAGGTGTTTGCTGTAGTATTAAAAAGCACTTGCTGTTACCACCATTAACCATAGGTAACATTATAATTATTAGAACTTTAAACTTCACCAGATACTTTCACAAACATGAAGTCAATTTTAATATGTTTAATAATTAATAATAAATAATAATGAACATGTTTAATAATTAGTTAATGTAAAATCTATTGGAAAAGAACATTTGACCCCTTTACCCGAAATGTTTCCAATCTACGGTTTTAATCTTTTTTATCCTCCTTGTTGCAGGTCTTGAAGCCTGTGCCACCCATCATCTCCTCTGTCTGTGTTGAGCCCCTTGTTCCAGATGACAACAAACCATGGTTTGTGTGGCTGCACTAGTACATTTCCTTAAAGGTCCCGTGGCATGAAAATTTCACTTTATGATATTTTTTAACATTAATATGCATTCCCCCAGCCTGCCTATGGTCCCCCAGTGGCTAGAAATGGCGATAGGTGTAAACCGAGCCCTGGGTATCCTGCTCTGCCTTTGAGAAAATGAAAGCTCAGATGGGCCGATCTGGAATCTTGCTCCTTATGAGGTCATAGGGAGCAAGGTTACCTCCCCTTTCTCTGCTTTGCCCACCCAGAGAATTTAGCCCACCCATTAAAGAGAGACATCATGGCTTTCAAACGAGCAAAGTGGCAGTTGGTCAAGGCCATACCCCCACCCTCCACCTTGCCCTCCCTCTCTCCTCCTTAATAGCTACATACACAGAAATGGCACATACTAAGGAAAGCTCATTGTGGGACTGGCTCTATAGGCTGTAATTCTGCACCAAGGCTGAATTATGGGAAAGAGACTTCAGATACAGTATTAGGGGACCACTAAGGCCTATATAAAATCATCCAAAGAGCACCATGTCATGGGACCTTTAAGGATTTCTGTGTGATTTTGTTGGCAGTCTTAAGTAACCCATTTGTCTGTATTTAGGTCAAAGGAGTGCCTGACAGACACTAGCAGTGGGAGCCTTCAGCGAAGCAGTGGAATCAGTACTGGCTCTTCTGGTCTCAGTTATGCTAATACAGAACCTAACATTATAGCCTGTGTTCAGGATGCCCTTTTTAAAGCCCTCCCCAACATCAGCCCAATTTCACATTTAATCACCAATTCATTTACAGAAGAAAACAAAGACAGTGGTTTGCTCATCTCTTCCTACAACCCTTGTGGTGTCAGAGCTGATGACATGAGCTCTGGATCATCTGGCTTTGAAAATAAAACCTACTCCATCCTAATTCCCTGCGGCCCACATCAGAATCTGACGGACAGCTCTGAGTTTCAGACGGACGCTGAAATGCTTTGTGACTCTGAATACCATCCTAGTGTGGGTGACTTGACCTGTGTTGACCAACACGCACCAGCTTGTCCGCTTGTTAATTTTCCACCAGTGGTTTTATCTCTAATGCCAACAGACATGTCATATCAGCAAAGCAATGCAGATTCTGGGGAATTTTCATATGCAGAAGACTCCAGTTTGTCCTCCGTCTCTAGTGGCACCAACACAATTGCGTTATGTGATCCTGTGTCCAGAGTCGAGGGCGGGTGTGAGAACTTCGATGAGTCTGTCTGTGGTGCGACAAAGCTACATGGAAAAACTGAAAGGGCCATTATATGTGATGAAAACCCCTGCTCCAGCTATGCGCCTGCAGGCTCACACAGCTTTCCTCCAGTGGATGACGGCTACCAGGCATTTCAGAATCTGGTGGAGCAGCCTGATATTTTGTTTTCAGAGGAGAGAAGTGGTGAGAAAGAGGAACGTTTGAACAGATACCCAGAGGAATCATTCACCAAGATGCCTCAAAGCTTCTTGAGCCCAGTTGTCCCAGGCGTCATTAACAATGTCCAGGGTGGCCAGTGTTTCTCTGAGCTCCAAAGACCTTTTCTCTCTTTGATCCCTGCTCAAGAGTCTATGCCACTATTCACAGACAGCGGCTATCAGAGTGTGTAGCGCTGACATTTTATTATGTGCAATTTGTGCTTCTTTAAATTATTGAGAAACATTGTTGAGAAATTTGGAAGACGAGAGAGAGGGAGAACAGGATGTGGCTGTGAATGGTGTTTACAACTGTAACATGACTCAGGTTTAAAAGTCAATTGAACTCGGAAACAGCAGCAAAACAAACTCACCTTAAGATCCATTTAGTAGCTGTTCCGGATCTTTCAGTTTGCCCTGTTGTCATGGATACATTACATAATCTTCCGAAGAAAATTATGTAATCATGACCAAAAGCTTCAGAACAGTTAAGAAATGGACTTGGAGTTGATATTGTTTTCTCAGCTGTGACATGATGTTTTAATACTTCTCATGGTCATAGATAGTTTTTGTTTTGCGGCAGCGATCCAAAGAAAACACATCTTTGCGCCTTGAGAACAGTTGATTTGTTTAATTTTTGAATACTTTGCAACTGTGTATGACTGCTTTTGATGTGAAACATCAATTTAAGTTTGTACATAAAAACATTCATGTAAAATGTCTGTCATAAACAGAATGCACTTAGCTTGGCATCACCAGACTAATTTGCAAATGCATATTAGAGCACATGAAACATGAGCTCACAGATTCGTCTGGTTTGCTAGAATCCACTTGCTTTGACTTTTAGATGTGTGCTTGCTATAAATGCTCGAACAAAACAGCTGCAGTCAGCTCATATATTCATATCTCACTTGTCATATTAAGCTAAGGTAATTTGTTTTTCTCATAGCCCATAGGAAATATGAATGTTGTATAATACAATATAAATGTTGTATAAAGCTTATAGGAAAACACTGTCTGAAATCATGTCCAACCATCCAGTCTATAGTATTAGTAAGACTTTAGTGAAATATGAGTTAACAGAAGAGTCATTACCATTAATTGTATAGATTATTTCTCTCTGAGCTTGATTTGACCAGGGAAGTCATCACAAGAAAAATGGCTTTTTAAGGAAAATGACATCTGAACTGACTAAACCAAGCGTCTGCAGCAAGTCAGTGCTCATAATGAGCTGGTGCAATTCAGAGTTGTGAAATTGCTTCCTCATAGCTCTTCTCTGGAACTGCAGAGTCACTTCCACTTCCAAAATGGACACAAGATAAGAACCTGGAAATGTGTTTCTGGATCTATTTTAGATCTATTGTAATGTTTTTTTGTGTCTGTCTTTTTGTAAGTGTAAGATTTTACATTAGGCCTAGATAGTGTCCTAATTCTTTTTAATGCAACAAAAAAATGTGTCCTTATCAGGTACACTAAATACCATAATGCAACACTTCACCTTTAATATGCATACTTTACAGTTGTAGGACAATACATGGTGCACAATGATGATCATTCTAAAGTTTCTGACGATTCAATAGGATACAGTAACACATTTTTGTTTTTCAAACCCCTTAACACATCAACACTACACCAAAGTAGCACAACACCTCAGATAATTTGCAAAATGGAACACTTTTGTCAAAACTATGTAATGTCTTATAAAAACCCTATTTTGTTGTCATGGCATAAACACAACCGTCATATGGTCTGATTCTGTTTGAATCAGTTAAACATTCCTGTGCTCAAACTAAAACACTTTTAGAATTTACACAGAGAAAGTGTAAAAATATTTCCACATGACATCAATTGTGCAGACTAATGAAAATATTTACTTCTTTTCATGTACTCAAGTCAGTCAATACTGATCATTTCAGCAAAACATTTTCAAGTTGTCATACAGTATTACAGAGCGTACCATTGTACTGTAAGCTTCCAGTAATGCTTAAACATAAATTAAATATCCAGTTCATTACCAAATAAAAAAAAGAAAAAAAACTGAACATCTCTCCGCCTAGCCGGATCTGTCCACAGGGCCTCCTTAAGGTCACAGACTATATTTTCATTTTGAAGGCAACGTGGGAAGAATCTTTTGGAGTGATGAAGCCACCCTTGTATGGATGCTGCTTCAATTTGATTACATGCTTCCTCCATAGCTTGAATGAGGGCCATCTGGACATATGGCCATAAACCTTCCACCGCCATGCTGAGAAGAACTCCTCAATGGGGTTTAGAAAGGGGGAATATGGTGGAAGGTATTGAACTGTAAATTGTGGGTGTTGATGAAACCAGTTTTGGACCAGAGCAGAACGATGGAAAGCTACATTGTCCCGCTCGATGGTGTTTTTTGCCCCCAACTGCTCCTTCCAGGCAGCGCTGCGACCGCTGCCTTCAAGGCACCTAACCCTAACCCTAACCTTAACCCAAAAACCTAACCATAACCATAACCAGTGCCTCCCAACGGCGCATTCCAGGCAGTGCTGCCTGGAAGTCACCGTTGGGGGCAAAAAACACAGATAAACCATTGTCCCAGACGACAATGTATTGCATCTGGTCCCTTTGTGTAATGGCAGCACAAAGGGTAATGTTACCCCCACGTTGCCCTGGTACATTGACAATAGCCCTGTGGTCAAAGCTGTTTCTTCCCCTTCTTCTCACTGTTGTCAGGTTAAATCCAGCCTCATCAATGTATAGTACAGGCCAAAAGTTTGGACACACCTTCTCATTCAATGTGTTTCTTTATTTTCATGACTATTTACATTGTAGATTCTCACTGAAGGCATCAAAACTATGAATGAACACATATGGAATTATGTACTTAACAAAAAAGTGTGAAATAACTGAAAACATGTCTTATATTTTAGATTCTTCAAAGTAGCCACCCTTTGCATTTTTGATAGCGCTGCAAACCCTTGGTGTTCTCTCAATGAGTTTCATGAGGTAGTCACCTGAAATGGTTTTCACTTCACAGGTGTGCTTTGTCAGGGTTAATTAGTGGAATTTTTTCCCTTATTAATAAAAAAGCAAAGGGTGGCTACTTTGAAGATACTAAAAAATATGTTTTCAGTTATTTCACACATGTGTTCATTCATAGTTTTGATGCCTTCAGTGAGAATCCATCAATGTAAATAGTCATGAAAATAAAAAGGAAACGCATTGAATGAGGTGTGTCCAAACTTTTGGCCTGTACTGTATATAAACTCATGCAGGAATTGCTCCGCATCCATTTGCAATACAGCAAAAGATCACATTGTGTAGCTCAATATACTGTAGGTCTGCTATACAGTGAAATTACATGTACAGTAAAAAGGTTATGTGTGCAGTACACAATACTACAGTCAGTGAACAAAACGTCCCACCACATATTCACGCCGCAGGACTTTCACCCTGTCTGAATTTCTTTCAAATGGCACTTTATACAGTTGTTTCATCAGGACTTGATGTTTTTTAAGGATACGGGCTATTGTTGACAGAGCGACCTGTTGGACATTATTTAAAATTTGGTGATTACTGACTATATGGGCTTGAATTTCTCTAAGTATGATTGCATTATTGGCCAAAACGAGGTTTATGATCTCTCTCTCTTGCTACTGTGTGAATATGGGGCCCCTCCCTTCTTGGTGTTCTTGACGTTCAATATATGTTGGCCAAACAAAATACATGTAGCTTACTGTAAAATGATACAGGAATAGATACCAACACTGTCGATATAGTACATGCAGTAAGCTACATGTACTATATGGATTATCTGTTGACAGAAGAGAAGTTTCTCACCTGTGCTCTTGACGAAATGTCCGAAGCATTGATGCCACTGTGTACCGTGTACGAATTTTGTTACACATATTTGGTTGTCTTCTTTTTTGTGCATGTCCTACCCCTCCTCCAGGTCTCCCTCTCCCTTTTCCTCTCCCTCTTCCTCTTCCTCCACCTTGTTCTCTCCGGATTCCCCTTCTCATCCCCACTCTCCCTCTTCGTCTGACACTGTCCATTTTTGTTGAAGACACGTGAACTTACCTGTTGCCTTTTTATAGTGCTTAAACCTGATTGGTGTGTCCACAGTTAAGCACCAGTGTGCGTGCACACGTGGTTTCACCAATTGGTTCATGTGTGTGTTCATATGAAAGCCTTTGCTTTGAAATTGCAAGGAAATTACATCATGATACATTTCTGTGTCTAATGCATACAAGTGTGTTTAGTGTTTTGCAAATCAATTACATTCAATTCAATTTCATTCATAGTATCAAATTATAACTAGAGTTATCTCAAGACACTTTACAGCTAGAGTAGGTCTAGACCACACACTCTATAACATACAAGGACCCAACAATTCTAGTAAATCCCCCAAGAGCAAGCACTGTGTGTAATATTTTGCAAAAGCTGACAATGTTCTTACTGTTGTACAAATCTATGCCGGTGTTTTGCTCCTTGAGTGTAAGGTTTTTCTAATTGTGGGAAAGTTTTAATTTCAGTGTGTAAGAAATTGAAAAAGATACTGTTGCATAATTAAGTTCACCAACTTTAGATGTAAAGCAACATTGCAACATGTGAAACAACTCATAATTTTTCATATATAACTGTAACTCTGCTTCAACCTGCTGGTCTAAAATGAATACCAACCGTCGACCCTCAATGTTGCCAAAGTTAGGCCAGTTAGTTGTTACATAGTTACATAATTTTGGTGATCTGTGTAACTTATTTCTCTATGATTCAAGTAGGCTATAAATTGAGGGAAATATATTATAATCGATATGGCCCCACCTCTTACACTTTATTAATGCGTAAATTCACAATTTTTTGATTTATTTTATTTAGGTAGCCTATTTTGGTTGCTTCATTTACAGTAGGGATTGTGTTGCCTTTCTTCTACTCTTTGAGGAAATGGGACTAGGACACACCTCCTCCCCTGAATTAGTGGTGCAACATTTCCAGTAACAGCTTTCCATTTCAGGACGACTGTGAGACGTTACAGTGTAAGCACGCAGCAAAGTAAACGTTCACTTTCCCAGGAAATGGGTCGGAGCTGATGAACTGGATTGTTTTTGAAGGAGAAGAAGAACAAATTGTTTCAGCATGGAGTTAAAGAGGTAATCTGGAGCCTTGGAAAGTGTTTGTGTTGCTTAAATGATCAAATATGTCGCATTAAATAGCCTAAAGAAAATATCTGCTGTTTGCTTTCAGGCCAGTTCGCGATAGGATATCCCTGGTCCTTCTTATTTTGGTGAATATTACAACAGCTCTCTCTGGTACGTAAAGTGGACATGTAGACATCTTTTATATAGTAGTATATATGCAATAACTCATTCTCACAATAAATCTCTTTGTGTAATGTGGGTTTCAGGCCAAACTCTTGACTGTACCAACGACTATGAGTCACAGGTGTTTTGCCACTTTAAAGGGCAAAACTGCTCTGAATACAAGTTGACTTTCGGGTGAGGTGTTGTTTTTATTGTTTCACTTATTTTACGTATGTTTTACTGCAGAACCAGTGAATTGGTAACATTGTATATTTATGAGCTTAGTTTTGGCTGATTTCACTAAAATGGTGTCGAGTCAGTTGATTGTTTTCATACAACATATGTAGGACTATAATATTAAAATTATATTACAGTTTTTCTCGATTGCTAAGACACATTTCTTTAAACACAAAACTAAATTCTCAAACTATGTTCACAAAACACTTGACTCTGTTGGCAAAATCATACAATGCTTTCAGATCATACACACAGCCAGTCAATAAACACTACAGAGCATTCATTAGACATTACCTCAAAACATTGAGAACACAGTGTCAAGAGCATGTAGTTACAGAAAAAAATTGTTTACAGTATTTCATATAGTAAACACATTTTGCAATGAAAACGTACATTAAGTATATCACAACTTGTACAGTGAATATCTTGTACACTGCAAGTAGTGCAAGTAATACAATATTGAATGTCTGTATACTGTATTACTGAAGGCACTTGAAGAACAGTACAGTAGTCCAACTGCAAAAGGCCAAAGAACAAAGAAAACGAAATGAAAGCACATGACGGTACACTAAAAAATATTGTGAAACCGCAAAATCAAACAACATTCAATTCTCCTGTGCCACCTGTGCACTCTGAACTGGTTTATATTCTTTACAATTGGTTTGATCACCTGGAAACGTGTGTGTACAATTTTGAGTCGTTTGTAAATGATGACAACTGTGTTGCAGTTGTGTTTAACTTACGCTGCCTGTGTAAACTATTTTGCAAGTGCATTACAGTGTGAAATGTGTTTTAACAAGTGAGAATAGAGTTTTGCATGAAGAGTGATTGATTCAACAAATGGGTTTAGGGCATTTGGTTCAGAGAATGGGGTTTAGTGTTTTAGCAATTCAGAAAAACTGTTGTAATTGTATTAAAAATAAACTAAAATGTATTTAAAATATTCAGAGCATGATGCATGTCATCTTGTATTCCACAGGGAGAAGCATAGCAATTTTAAACAGTGTGACACTGCACAGTGTTGCTCTGTCCACCAAGAAGAGATACTTATTCTAGGGCAGTCTTTTAAAGCCACAGTTTGGAAAGGAGGCGATCGCATAGAGTTCAAAATCATCAACGTCAATGAAAGCAGTAAGTTGACTTCTCTTAAATGAAAGTCCATTAATCTGATCCAGATCCAGAATAACAGTGAATGGATGTACAACTGGATGGAAGTTAGGAAACATTCCCCTTACTTCTCTTATCTCTGTTCTTCTACAGTAAAGCCCAAAACCCCAACAATTGTCTCAGTGAAAGAATCTAATGGGAATTTTCATGTCAAGTGGAAGAAGAACGTGAAGAAAAGTTTAAGAGATAACTTGAGTGCTAATGTGACTTACTATAAAAAAGGAGACACAGAAAAGGTAAGAGCAATGCAAAATGCACTTTATAATACTAAAAGATAATTTGCCGTAGAGATGTAGACTTAGTCATGGGCATTTAAGTATGTCAGCTTGCTTCTTTAGATAAAGGAAATGATTGCCAAGCCATCTTTTTAATAATTCTTGTTTCTCCATACCAGGTGTCTGCTAATGTCAGACCAACTACTCTCGACGAATTTGGTTACTATGAAATACTTGGTCGAGACTTGGAGCCAAGTACAACATATGTGGTCAGCGTGACAAACCAAATAGACTTGAGTGGAAAGTTCAGTGACAGTAGTGAAGAGTGGGAATTCACAACCCGTAAGTGTCATCTATTCAGTCTTTTGTGTTACTTTTGATGTTTAAGTATAGCACATATTTTTTAGACATGATAAGATTTGTTGAACATATTTATAATCAATTAATAAGGTGCAATAAAGTATGACCCATTATTTGAAATCTAGGATCCCTTAAAACCTCAAAATCTCTATTTATCTATAATGTAAACTTTGTTTACATTATTTGTTTTTTTGTATCTTCTCCAAATTAATAAAACATATTTTGTTGGTATTATGCTATTTTCTGTATTTAAATGCAGTTTGTGAAATCTGTATGGATGGCTGTGAGGTATGCTGATTATAGAAGCTCACTGATGTTACCGGTTGTTTTTTTTTTTTGGGTAATATCGCATTCTTTGTTTGTTGCATGGCACTGACATGTGAAAACACAAATTCAGTAAACATTCTTCAAAAGGGAACAAGCCATAGCATGCGTAGGTTTTGATTTCGAAAATGTTATACTTGTTGACTCTCCCTTTCCTGGATCTGACCCAGGATCTGCATGCTATTTATTTCAAGCTAAACATTGTGCATTGTGCTGCCATATCACATTGCATTGCCCAGTGGCAAAAATTGAGCAATCCTTTTCACCAGAGCTCTCCACTTCTGCACCCACGCTGCGCAAACTCAGTGGTCTCATTGAAATGAATCAGCTCTGCCTAGTTTCACCGTTTTATCTGAGGAATGTAATGGCCCTGGGAGACTGAAGCAGCTCTGATCACCGTTGTCTTCTGTTATCTACTTTTGTCTTTTTTGTGTTTTATTGCTTTGAGGTCTGGTAGTCTAGTTTTCGCAGCTTTGTTTCTCTTAGTTAATCACTACTTTTTAGTTTGGGAGGGGGGGTTCTGCGTCCGATGGCCCTTGATGGGTTGGCTCAGGCTTCTTCCCTTCTTTTTGTTCTTTTTGGCCAGACTTTCAGACTCCCATAGTTTTGGTTTAATCATTATTAAACCAAATAGTACATTGGGAATAAACTTTAATTTACTTTAACTAATACTTGGGTTTGCTGTTATTCGATATGTTGACGGTCACATTTAAGTTGTATTTGTTTGCTGTGGCCATAACATTCTGAAAACATTCTAGGCAAGAAATAGGCAATACTGTAACAGAACCTTGGTTTATATTTAATCAGCACTGTCTAGTTTTATCATTTAATCTGAGTTCAGTCTGAGTTTGTAAGAGACAGAGAGATCAATCCGCTTCTAGACTCTTTTTGTCCATATGTGGAAGTACAATCTGTAGTTTGAGTAACAGCTCTAAGAGCCAGCAGGTTTTGCGTCATCTGGCAGATTTGTTCTGGCCTATGAGTGGGAGATCTGGGCAATGATTAGATAGAGGGAAGTTTACCATAGTTAATTTACACATACTACCAACATTATTATGATACAAAGTTGGTTGAAAATTAGCAAAATATCCCTTTAAGACAAAGGTTGCATCATGGCAGTTTCATAGTTATAAGTGCCATGCAATGTTTTGGTGTCGTGGATCTATTAGCCAAACTGGACTCCTCTCTCGCGCTCTCTCTCTCTCTCTCTCTCTCTCTCTCTCTCTCTCTCTCTCTCTCTCTCTCTCTCTCTCTCTCTCTCTCTCTCTCTCTCTCTCTCTGTTGCTCCCCAATTACAGACACACCCATTGCTTCACCCTTGGTACCTCCCTCCCCACCCACATCCTCTACAGCCAGTGAGCATGTTAGGTTGCTCTGCTCTACCATTTCCTTTTCACCCAAGTCACTGTAAAGTCTAACTCTTCTTTCAGGTGAACTGAATATGTGCCATATTTTTGCTTCTGATGAACACGGGTTGTAGAAAACTGAACCCTATTTGCATCTAAATTTGATTCTGTTACACATTACACAAGCCAGGTGCCTTGCACTTCTCTCTAGTTTATCTCTCTACTGCATGTAATCTATTCAAAAATTGAGTAATTTCCAAACTTACTTCATACATGTTACTTTACAGCCATGTCCTCCATTGTCCTACCCTTGGTTATCATCATCAGCCTCAGTTTTGCTGCAATCATCATCACCGCTACTTTAAATGGCTGTTATGTAAAGTAAGTCATGCAGATGGTTTTTGTGTTGTTTCTCCGTTAGTGAATCATATGAACGGCTTTCCCCCCAAACACTGTAACTCCTGTGTTGTGTTCATGTGTTATGTGTGTATCTGTTGTTGATTTATTTATTATTATTATTTTATTTATTTGTTGATTTTAGGCTCAAAACAAAGTGGCGGAACACAGTTGCCAAATGTCCAAATCCTAAACTTCTTTTTATGCATCCAGGAGAGCAAGAGGTGAGTCGCCTGGTGATACTTACTTATTGTTGGCATTTTTCAGCAATAGCCATTCAATGCATTTACATTCGGTAATTCCTTCTCTCTATAGTAGATTCAAATTGCCTTCACATGCATGAGGGATTCACAGATTCACAATACAGCATGTAATACAGCATCACTAACATTTTATTTTAAAAAAAAAAAACATGTCCTGTAAAATTAGGTTGCGGATGAAATTATTACCGACGAGTTTGTTTGGATGCGCTATTCACAGATACACATAGCAGCTGCTCAACAGTAACCTTGTCCTACCAGACTCTGGTACATTTCATTTGTACAGAGAGTATGGCCACTCTCCATTGACAAGCGTTAACTTCCTTGAAGGCGGGTACTCTGTTGAAGTTTAAAACTATTGGATCTGCCCAGAGCCACTCTGGATCTGCCATAACCAATCGCTAACGTTTGGTTATGACGTCGGCTTAGCATCGCTAGCGTTAGCTTTAGCTAACTCCTTCACCACTAATAGAGTGAGCTGGAAAATCTGACTTTTCCTGAACCCCGTGGGGAGGAAGGCCACAACATCATGGCCATCAACAAAACTCAGCAAAGAGTGTTTTTGCTCGAGCTTTAACTTCTGGGTATTCAGCAGCGTTGCCACAACGGACCGAATGGCTTCACTCGACCTCAACGTCATTGTTCTCAGCCACTCCCTCTGTGCAAATATTTGGCCAGAGAAAACCCAAGAATATACCGCAAACCATACTGAAGGAAAATGAAAATTGAGCGGAAGTACGTAGGAGGGCGGTTTTTCAACAGGCGTTTGCTGTAGTATTAACAAGCACTTGCTGTTACCACCATTAACCATAAGTGTCACCTTACCAACCAGGACTAACATCATAATGATTATAACTTCAAACTTCACCAGATATTTCACAAACATGAAGTCAATTTGAAAAATTAATAATTAATAATATTTAATAGGTTTAAAAAATAGTTAATGTCAAATCTATTGGAAAAGAACATTTGACCCCTTTACCCGAAATGTTTCCAATCTACGGTTTTAATTGTTTTTATCCTCCTTGTTGCAGGTCTTGAAGCCTGTGCCACCCATCATCTCCTCTGTCTGTGTTGAGCCCCTTGTTCCAGATGACAGCAAACCATGGTTTGTGTGGCTGCACTAGTACATTTCCTTAAGGATTTCTGTGTGATTTTGTTGGCAGTCTAAGTAACCCATTTGTCTGTATTTAGGTTGAAGGAGTCCCTGAGAGACACTAGCAGTGGGAGCCTTCAGCGAAGCAGTGGAATCAGTATTGGCTCTTCTGGTCTCAGTTGTGCTAATACAGAACCTAACATTATAGCCTGTGTTCAGGGTACCCTTCTTAAAGCCCTCCCCAACATCAGCCCGATATCACATTTAATCACCAATTCATTTTCAGAAGAAAACCAAGACAGTGGTTTGCTCTTCTCTTCCTACAACCCTTGTGGTGTCAGAGCTGATGACATGAGCTCTGGATCATCTGGCTTTGAAAATAAAACCTACTCCATCCTCATTCCCTGCGGCCCACATCAGAATCTGACGGACAGCTCTGAGTTTCAGACGGACGCTGAAATGCTTTGTGACTCTGAATACCATCCTAGTGTGGGTGACTTGACCTGTGTTGACCAACACGCACCAGCTTGTCCGCTTGTTAATTTTCCACCAGTGGTTTTATCTCTAATGCCAACAGACATGTCATATCAGCAAAGCAATGCAGATTCTGGGGAATTTTCATATGCAGAAGACTACAGTTTGTCCTCCGTCTCTAGTGGCACCAACACAATTGCGTTATGTGATCCTGTGTCCAGAGTCGAGGGCGGGTGTGAGAGCTTCGATGAGTCTGTCTGTGGTGCGACAAAGCTACATGGAAAAACTGAAAGGGCCATTATATGTGATGAAAACCCCTGCTCCAGCTATGCGCCTGCAGGCTCACACAGCTTTCCTCCAGTGGATGACGGCTACCAGGCATTTCAGAATCTGGTGGAGCAGCCTGATATTTTGTTTTCAGAGGAGAGAAGTGGTGAGAAAGAGGAACGTTTGAACAGATACCCAGAGGAATCATTCACCAAGATGCCTCAAAGCTTCTTGAGCCCAGTTGTCCCAGGCGTCATTAACAATGTCCAGGGTGGCCAGTGTTTCTCTGAGCTCCAAAGACCTTTTCTCTCTTTGATCCCTGCTCAAGAGTCTATGCCACTATTCACAGACAGCGGCTATCAGAGTGTGTAGCGCTGACATTTTATTATGTGCAATTTGTGCTTCTTTAAATTATTGAGAAACATTGTTGAGAAATTTGGAAGACGAGAGAGAGGGAGAACAGGATGTGGCTGTGAATGGTGTTTACAACTGTAACATGACTCAGGTTTAAAAGTCAATTGAACTCGGAAACAGCAGCAAAACAAACTCACCTTAAGATCCATTTAGTAGCTGTTCCTGATCTTTCAGTTTGCCCTGTTGTCATGGATACATTACATAATCTTCCGAAGAAGATTATGTAATCATGACCAAAAGCTTCAGAACAGTTAAGAAATGGACTTGGAGTTGACATTGTTTTCTCAACTGTGACATGATGTTTTAATACTTCTCATGGTCATAGATAGTTTTTGTTTTGCGGCAGCAATCCAAAGAAAACACATCTTTGCGCCTTGAGAACAGTTGATTTGTTTAATTTATGAATACTTTGCAAATGTGTATGACTGCTTTTGATGTGAAACATCCATTAAGTTTGTACATAAAAACATTCATGTAAAATGTGTCATAAACAGAATGCACTTAGCTTGGCATCACCAGACTAATTCGCAAATGCATATTAGAGCACATGAAACATGAGCTCACAGATACGTCTGGTTTGCTAAAATCCACTTGCTTTGACTTTTAGATGTGTGCTTGCTACAAATGCTCGAACAAAACAGCTGCAGTCAGCTCATATATTCATATCTCACTTGTCATATTAAGCTAAGGTCATTTGTTTTTCCCATAGCTCATAGGAAATATGAATGTTATACAGTATAATACAATATAAATTGTTGTATAAAGCTAGGAACACACTGTCTGAAATCATGTCCAACCATCCAGTCTATAGTATTAGTAAGACTTCAGTGAAATATGAGTTAAGAGTCATTACTATTAATTTTATAGATTATTTCAATCTCTCTGAGCTTGATTTGACCAGGGGAGTCATCACAAGAAAAATGGCCTTTTAAGGAAAATTACATCTGAACTTAGCCTGGTTGACACCAGACCCACTCTCAGTTGTAACTGAGAAAAAGGTTCATTGACAGTTCATTTCCAAAGGACGCCGCTCAAATGCCTCTGGGCACATTGGATAGTCCTTCAACCAATCAGACCAACGATCCGGGTGACGCTGCGCTTCGGTGGCCATCATGTTGAATGTAAACAAAAAGCTGCTCGCTGTCGCTGCGCTATCGTCGTCGCGTAAATCCCGCCTCAACAGTTGTGATTGGTGTCTCGATTTTGGGGACATTGGAAATGGGTTTGAATTGTCTCTTCGCCAGACTAACCGTGCGTTCATTCATGGACATCGGAAAAACATTTTTTCCGATTGGAAACGTCATCATTTACGTCACTTCCTGTGGGAATCAGACGTGGGAAATTCGGGCTAGATTTTGCTAACCGAGTTTCCCAGTTGGTGACCTGATGTTGACAACTGACGTTTGATGTAGGCGACTTTGGTTCACTGAACATATTTTAATGACAATAAACTGTTTATTGTGGACAAATGCCTCTGCCAAGAAACATACACAGACATAACATGTTGCAAATTATTCATAAATAGGCCCATGTATAAAAAAAAAAAACAACACCTTATCCGTGTCCTTTCCCGTTGGTTGTCCTGCAGATAACACAAACAAACACCCGTCCATGTGCTGTTTCCATGCTCGTATGAGAAAACAGCAGCAAATCTTTTGTTATTGTGGCCTCCATGTTTTCACACACCTGATGCTCTAGGCTACGGCCACCCGTTGGTGGCAGTGATGCAACAAGTTGTTATGCCAAACGCCAATATAACAGAATAAGAAGAACATGCATCCCGACTATGTGAACGCTGGCAGTCGTAATCAAACGTAATCACGGGGGCGGTCCCTTTTATTCCCAGGTGGCATGAACGCAGCATGACTTGCAGAGCAAATCTCAAATTTGCCGGAAGTTTGTCAGGGTTTACCCAGGCTAATCTGAATTGACTAAACCAAGCGTCCGCAACAAGTCAGCGGTCATAATGAGCTGGTGCAATACAGGGTTGTGAAATTGCTTCCTCATAGCTCTTATCTGGAACTGCCAAGCCACTTCCACAGAAACACACGTCACCTGAAACAAAGAAGTGAACTCACTGGAACTCATTTCACTATATGCAAAGAAATGGCGGTATTCTGGGAATTTCTTTGCTAGAAAATAGTTCAAATAAAGTTGTTTATTTCTTAGTTGTGTTTGCTTCAAAATTGACTTTCCGGCTGAGTTTTTAATGTTTGAATGTAAAAACAAACAATTTCCACTTCAATTACATTGTTATGACAGAAGACATCTTAGATATATCTGCAAATAACACTAAAACTAACTGCTAATTGATAGAGTTAAGACGTTTTTTTTATTATTATTTGGATAAATGGCCCCTAAGTAGGAGTTTAAACTTGTTCCGTTATTGTGTCACAATAACACAGAAACGCCAAGTCAAAAACAAACTTAACAGCTTTAGTGGGCGAAACTTCTGAAAAATTGCATAAGACTACTGACACTAACATTTTCTGTTGTAACTGGGTATCAGGACAAGCCATAAGTCGGAGAGGAATATTTCATATATATATTTCAATAGTGTAAACAATGGCACATAAAAGAGTAATTTAATGGGGCGGGCAGAGAGGTGGGACTTTTCAGAGTTAGGTATGTGAGTTGTCAGTTGGTGGAAAGTACAGATAAATTGACTTGACCACTAAAGATATTCTGTTAATATAATCATGAGTATTAACTTAAAGCTGTCTAATATTACAATCTACTGTATATATTATATAAAGATTATATTATATAACTTATTTGTATTCAATGCAATGCATTATATATGTTAATATAATATCCTTTAGTAAAATTAAACAATTTTATAATAAGATAACATTGTGAATTGATCAATTGATATTGAAAATTCTGAATTATAAGCAATATGTAATTGTATCTTATATTCTCATGTATAGTTTTACCATGAGATTGATTTAATACAAAATATTGTTTCAGTGCCACTAAAATGAAGACAGGAGCTTACAGTGGCTGTAGTGTTGACAGCCATACATAGTGAGTTATGAACAAATAATATACCATATTACAGAGTGCATATTCATTTGCAATGCTCATTTGATAAAGTAACTGTGCACTGTGTATAATATTGTGTCAAACTGCATGTTCGAACATGTGGATGTGAACAGAGTTAACAGGAGACACACACGTGTAAAAGGGTGTTCTTGCTGATAAGAGCATGAACTCTGTTTCCACCTGGTGGTCTTACATGAATACACACCGTCACTGCTGCCACAGTAATTTCATGTGGAACCATGAAAAATCACATGGGCCCCAACTTTTATAGCACTGACTTAAAACCCGGCAGGTTAGTTTGGACAATTGTTAACAGTGAATCCACAACTCAGCAGGTAGAATTGCAAGAAAAGCATTTAAAACCTTTACAAGGACCTTAACAACTCTCTACTCCATCACACTCCGCTTGTCATGAAAAAAACAACATGCAGTATTTCCTGTAATTGGAGGAGGGTTATTGGAGGAGGAGAGGGATTGTCATAACTGTAAGATCTTCGATTGGAAGAATCCAGTGGAGGAGGAATGGTGCCACAGAGTAAACTGTGATAAAATCTGAGCTCCTGAGAAATTTTCTGTTACTCTTGAATCTCCTGTGTGGCCGGTGACACGTCTCCACCTGAACCTTGGACTGCAGAATGCAACAACCAGGCCGGCTGAGGCTGAGGCCGTGGCTAGAGGAGCAGATTCAGTCCGGGAGGTATCCAGGAGTTAGCTGGCTGGACCAGGTAGACCCCCTCCATCTCACCCTCATCCCACAAACGCATGCACACACCAGGGTGCAAAAGGTTTTGCTGTTGACAACAATGTATTCACTGTTATTTTCTTCTACAGTCAGCACGGATCTTTCAAATCCCGTGGAAACATGCCGCTCGTCATGGATGGAGTATTGACCGAGATGCTACACTCTTCAGGAGTTGGGCCATGCACACTGGTAGGAACCCCACACCAAAACAAGCTGTGTTCCAGCTGCATGGTTGGTCCCCTGTAGTCCATTCAGACTATTTCTTAATATCTTTTAATAATACAAATAATAATAATAATTTATACTTTATTAATCCTGCAAGGGAAATTACAATGTTTTCACTCTGTTGTTATTATTATACACATTACACACACATTACACACAGGCCTGAATTACACACACTTGCTCATTACCTATACATGCACTAATGGAGAGATGTCAGAGTGAGGGGGCTGCCCATGGACAGGCGCCCCAAGCAGTTGGGGGTTCGGTGCCTTGCTCAAAAGCACCTTGGCAGTGCCCGGGAGGTGAACTGGCACCTCTCCAGCTACCAGTCCACCACCATACTTTTGTATTGATAGCTAATTTTCTATCAATCTAAGGCACTTTGCATACTGATGCTTTGATGCAGAGCAATTATTGAGAAAAACCACAACAAGCTTATATTTAATGATATTATGAGAACATTTTCATAATGTCAAAACATATCACAATGTGCCACATTTATTAATCAATGCTAAATGTATTTAACTGTTCCACCGCAATGTGTTCACATGTGTTAAACAGAAACTTCAGTCACTTTTCTTTAACTCTTGCCTCACTTCGTATTTGGCATTAGTTTTTCACTGTCACAACGTCCCTGATTCAATTATGGCCAGGGATCTTTCAATGAAGGATAAAGGGCCCCAAAAAGATTGGTTTTAGGTTTAGGATGATCTTATTCATGAGAAAAGTCCAAAGAATAATGCTTAGCACAGCATGTCATTTCTTGAATATATTTTGGAATAAGTTTCTAAATGTTATCTAAAGTTAAAATGTGGCTGCAACATCACTGTATTTTGGAAACTATTTCAACCATGCCGATACGATTAACCTGTAGGTCCTGTTTCCTGCTTAGTAGAAGTCTTACCAGTGAAGAGCAGCAACGGTTGTATGGTCTTTCTAGATTTACCACATTCATACCTTAAATGGCACCAGATGATATACCAAATCAACTGCATTTAAAGGAACACACTTGGGATAAAATGACTGATCGATGAATGTGTTTTTTTTAGTGTGTGCAAACACTGCACTTTTAAAACCTTTCCAACCTGTTGCTGCCTAGATTTGGATTTACATTTTACATGCAAAATTTAAATCTCAAGACATGTGAAACTCGCAATTGACTACATATGATTTTTATCAAACCTTTCAGTTCATGTGTTAGGCTTTTTCTCATAGGAATCAGAACTTTTTTTTAAAATGATCTGTGTCAAATTACTGACTACCTGCTTATAGTAATTCAAAAACATTGAATAATTTGTGGAATATTTTGTGTCCAGAATCTAAGAAACATGTACGCTAAATTACAATTATAATTCGTATAATATAATACAATAATAATAATTAATAATAATAATAATAATAATCCTCTTCATAATCTCATAGCCAGATGTTTTTGCTCTATCTGTAATCTCATTTCTGTATGTTCTGATCACACGCACACACATGCACATGCACAAGCACACACACACGCACACGCACACACACACACACACACACACACACACACACACACACACACACACACACACACACACACACACACACACACACACACGTCACACAGTCCAGTCTTGGGAAAGTCACGCTTTGTGATTGTAGCTGCACATCACATCATGGGAAAGCTCCAGTTCAGTTGCTGTGAATGTTGTGGGTGATCATATTGCTGTCAAAGTACAATAGGACAGCTTCTCACAAGATCTAGAAAAAACATATTCATCATTTGAATATGTAAAAGCGCACACTGTACGGAGTGCTGTATGTCCTAAAATTCAGCTCAATATTCAAGAAAACAATAAAAAATAATAATAATAATAATAATAATATAGTACACAGATTATAGAATTGAACCACCAATTAAGCCTGAGGAAACTGATACAAAATTTGTAAAGGCTCGTCAAGTTGTAATGGCAGTGGGAGATTGGAGCATGTGTGTAATAGAGCTGCTGCTACCTGCGCTCGCTCCTTGTTTGCTGTAAATGATCCGTAGTGGATCTTTTTAAGCTCCAGTGATTTCATTACTGAGGCTAGTAATTAAATTCAGATGACCTACTCAGATGGCTAAGATCCAAATCACACCATGGTGCTAAATATGAGAACTAAACACACTGGATGGAGTCACACATTGGATGATAGATGGAAGCAACAGCACAGTTTAAACAGTGATGTTTGAAAGTGAAGATTTTGTTGTGCACAAGTCCTCGTTTCCCCAAATCTCTACAATGGTGGCGGTGTGAAAATAGCACATAATAGGGTTATGATAGCCACATTTATGGGCAATACACTCCTGAATACACCAGGTTTAACTATACCAGAATGTTCCTATAACATGCACGGAAAATCCCCCAGTGGTGGAACTTCTCACCTTGCTGCAGTGATGCACCGATGTACTCTACGACACCATGACATCACTGTGTGGTTACAGGTGCAAGATAGTACACTTCTGACCACACCCCTGCCCCTGTAGCCTCTAAACACTTGCAGACAGATTTGCAGCTTGATAGGCTGATCCAATTCATTCAAAAATGTGGTGAAGGGTTTGGAGGCTAATTCGATGGAATTTGTAATTGCTTCCTTATGTAGATCTGTTTCCTCCTCTCTGTCTTCTTATGCATATGATTCTGTGAGTCGATACTGTGTGTTTTATTTTATGTGTTTTTAATGTTTGCATGTATATTGTTTGAAACACTGTATTTCTATGCTGCCATCTTGACCAGGGCTGCATTGAAAACAATTCTTTTGTACTCTCAATGGGACTTACCTGGTAAAATAAGGTTTCACTGATTCTTGAAACTTTGGCAAAAACATGTCCCACTAAGAAAAGTGCCAATTCTGTAAATTAATAACATTTTCATGAATAAAAAGAATCAAGGTTATAATCAGGGGGTCCTTTGCACATATGTAAGGCTCTTTTATAGGTTTATTTTAAATTTGTATTAATTTAATGATTATTTGCTGGCCCATTGCCTACAAAATCAGTTGTCCTCAGATAGGAGATAATCATTTCAACTTGATTAAAAAAATAAAAAGTAATAATTGAATTGAATAATATCTTTACCATATGAAATAGTACATTGTAATATGTTTTAAAAACTAAAAACAGTCAGTTTTTAACAATATTTACTATTATTTTGTGGTTGCTCAAAATGTGTCCCACATATTCGTCACCACTGTCAGATATTTATAAAAAGCAATAAAATCAGTCAACTACAAGGTCAACTACATTCCTGAGGACCCCATTTTCAAACCTTCAGCTCTACTGCATGCTTCAAGATCACTCAAGCTCCCTTAAGTTTGCTATTTTCTTTTAAACTTGTTCATATTTTTGGACACTGCTACTGTCGCAACCATAACATGTCAACACCGTCTCTTTTGTATAACAAATGTTAGATTATGACATAAATGTATACTTTTTAAGAAGAGGTCTGAAGTAGCTAGCAAGAGAGGGGAAACAAGATGGCTAATGTGACCAACTCATGCATATCATGTGAAAGAGTAGGTTTTTGCCACCACCGTCAGACGTCACCACCGTCAGGTTTTCGTGGATATCCTCACGGCTGTGGTTCGGCCTTGAGGTTGCGGCCGAACCACAGCCGTGAGCCTGTATTTATTGTGATCAACAATTATATTCTAGCCTCCCTTAAGTTCCATTTGTAGGTTTTTGTCACCACCGTCAGACTGTCAACAGAAAACCTGACGGTGGTGACAAAAACCTACTTTTTCACATGATATGCACGCTCAGGATTGTAAATTTTTGGACCCAATAGTTAAATTAAGTTGTTAAGCAAGAAGCCATCTTGTGTGGTATACATTTTGGAATTGTATGTTGCTATGAGGCCACTGTCACCAGATTAGTGTCACCACCCTCAGTTCTAAAGTCACCAGAGGGAGTTTTATTTGTTTTAAATGAATATGCTTACAATATGTTTCTTCAGTGCTGTTGAGTTTTTAAAGTAATAGTCTCTTTTAATACAAATATATGTTTGTTAAATAAAAAAACATAACTTTTTTTCTATTTAGGCTTAAAGTAAACGTTAGATCTTTTAAAGGAGTACACGTGAAACAGTATAAAAAATGAACAAAAGTGAATATTCAACATTTAACAGCATATATGTGTACGGTACTATAAATGCCAGATAATGATTTAAAAACTCTAAATACATATTAGACCAAATAAATAAAAAAACAATTAGCTTTTTATTGTGTCTGACGGTGTTGACAAAACCAAATAACTGGAAAAATGTCTATTTTATGAAAAGAGGTTCCACCAGTACGTTGCTGAACAGCCAAGACTTTGGTCTATAATGATATACCTTCAGATTTTGTAATTTAACTAACTTTTTATTTTCAAAATTAAAACCTGTTTTATCCAAATTCCCAAGAATCAGTGGTTTAATAATTATAATAGTAATAAGACACCCAACCACAGTGATGCTGTGTGTGGTCAGAGGTGAAACACACTTGAAATATGCAGTTATTCCTGTTTATTAGCCTGTTGCTACAGGAAGAAACTTTTTAAACATACAACAACTGGGAAAAAAGTATTCAGTATTTAAACTTACTTCTGGTTTGAACTCTGGTTTGCTTTTTCAGGTAGGCTGATTTGTCAACTGACACAATTAAGGCCATACTTAACAAATCTGGGGCCAGATATTCCAGCAGACAACTTAGAATAGAATACAAAATAGCAGGCTGCAAGCTGTAGCTTTATATTTTTTAGACAGATATGAGAGTGGTATCAATCTTCCCATCTAACTCTGCTAGAAAGTGAATAAGCGTATTTACCAAAAAGTTAAATAATTCTGGTTCTTATAACATCACACACACACACACACACACACACACACACACACACACACACACACACACAGAATATTAGACCTCATTCTAGCACATATCGATGCTCTGTGGCTCTGTAGTATTAACTGTCATCTTTTCTTTTTTTTTTTTTTTTTTGCATTGGGTTAGCTCACTCTGCATTTTTCTGTCTTTGCTCAGGGGGGAACACTCACCACTGATTTTCAATTTGTTTTTAACAATGATTATGATTATTCCCCATGCTGTTGGCTAGCACTTCTGACACGTGTGCACACGTGTTTGCCTCTGCGTGAGAGTGCGTGGGGACTGTGTGTGTGTGTGTGTGTGTTTTTCAGTTTTTCTTGTTTTGTTGAATATCAATATGTGGGAAAGAGATAAATGACTTTTTGTCCGCTGTCCTCTTGTGCGAACACAATAGAAAAGTGTCTTTTGTACACAGACCAGTGCTTGTCCATACACTTGTTCACTTCAGGACGGTACCATCCAGGCAAAGACAAGCCAGATCCCAAGACATGGAAGGCAAATTTCCGCTGTGCATTGAATTCTCTGTCTGACATCTGTGAGCTGCAGGAGCACAGCAGGAAGAGAGGCAGCAATGCCTACAGAGTCTACAGGATGATGCCCAGCACACAAACACACAGACGCAGGAGAGGTAAGACACGTCTTGAACATGTATTTATCAAACATATCCTGACATATTCTCAGTCAGACCTCATGTGACATTACTGTCCTACCCCTCCCCCCCCTTCTTCAGGGCTGAGGTTGATAAGCAGGCCTCGAGAAAGACAGGCGAGTTTAGGCGATGATACACGCACCACGCATGCCTGGCAACCCACAACAACAAGGCCCATTTCAGACACACCACAGAAGGTGGAGACCCATGCAGAGGACATATTTGGCAATGCCCAAACACACGGTGATTTGTTGTTAAAGCATTTAGTTGTTTTTTTCTATCTGTTGTCTATAAGACTCTGGCACCTTGTAATGATGCTAGTTATTGTTGTTGTTCAGGTATGTGGGAGGCCAAACCAGAGGACCAGGAGCAGAATGAGGCTGTATTTAAGGTATCAGAATTTTCATGTGTGAGACTCTCCCACTGGCAGAAACAAGGACAAGTTCCCTGATGAAACTGCATCCTATTTGACTTAGCTGTTTAGAGATCAGTTGCATGTTTCTGGGATGCAGTTTGGGTTCTGTAGGCAGTGCTCTTGATATCTGACTGACTGTTGATATTTTGTCTCCTGTAGTTGATGGACCACTTAAGCAACACTGACGTCTGGACTGGGGAGCAGAGAGGATGGAGAACACACACACTGTGGGACCACTGGCACTGTACGACACTTATATATACTGTAGTTTGTTTATCTGCTTGTATTAGGCCTGTCCTTGACATCTAAAGCCTTCTTACTCCTATGGTCCAAACAGGTTTATGATTTTTTTCAAATAATTGCTCCAGTTATTTAAAAAATCTGTCAGATTGCATCAGTAGCAGGTTAGGTGGGAGTATTATTGTGAGAAGGACTGTGAAAATAGATTCAATAAAAGCAATGGTTTTGTGCTCCTCAGGTGCTGGTGATGATAACCCGTATTCTCTGCACACAGAGAACTACAGTGATCTGTTTGGTCCAAACTACATCAAGGAGCTCTCCGATTGGTCCACACATCAGCAAACACTGATGCCGTAGCTGTGTACTGAACGGCTCATCCTCATGCTCTTTGTGTTAACCACAGCTGTTCTTCCTTCAGGCTTTCTTGCTAACTTTCAGCTGATTTCCTCCTGCTGTCTGTCTGCTGAGCTGACCATTGAAAAGGGGAAACAAGAGAGGGGAGTGGGCAGAGAATATTGCTCTGTCAGTCAGTCGGGCGGTCATCCTCTCTGCTGAGCATGCTGAGATGAAGATCCTGTTCCAAGCCAAGCTTTACCTCTGTCATCATCACTTCACTATGGTTCAATGCCTCAAACTCACTGACATGACACCAAGCTCACAGCGAAAACAGATCTCATTTCGCTTTAGTGCAGGATCAGTTATTGCTCTACTATTTCTCTGACTTTTACTGGATGTTTAGCCAACATACAGTAAAGGAAGTGCAGAACACACAGGCATTACATGTGGCTTTAACAGTTTGGCTTGTGTTTGTTTGTGAGTGGAGTTTAAAACTCCACAGTACTACACAGTAAGCTGCAATCAATATATATCTTTTTTTGTCCTATATACAGTATGCGTGTGAGTCCTATACCTTTAGTTTTACCAATTTTTAAGACTTAAGAACATGGTGCACTTTGTTTTGTATGATATTGTACAACCTGTTTTGTGTTTGTTTTTCTTTATTTTTAAATACGGTATGAACGGAATGCGGTGGCTTCAGAAGGTGGCTGTTTATCACTTCAATAGAATCTATAACCGGCAGTGGAATTTAATTTGGCAGTCAATGACCCACTGTCATTATTACACTGCTGTCTCATAGTCTCCACATTCTTGATGCGATACATTTAAAACAGCCAACCAATAATATGCCTTTATTGTTTATTGACCTTTAAAGATCAGCGCATTTTAACATTTTAAGAAAGACATTTTAAACAGCACACAACATTTAAGTAATTTGTTGTGAGGGCTTCACTATAAATAAATATGTTGTCAGACTCACCTTATGACTGTAAACACATGTGTAGTACTAATAAATAGCCACAAGTCAAAATATAACTCATATTTCCAAGTTCTGTAACAATAATGTCTACTAAAATCGAATCTCTTTAGTGTGCAGCACCATATAAAAATAGCCTTACTTTATTGATTATAACTGGAATATACAGTACTGTAGATTGTCACACTAGTTATTTGTGCTTGGTCACTTTACAGGCTTTTTTCATGGTAGCCATCTTGTTATAGACAGATCAGCACAGGTGTAAACAATATCACTAATAAGGACTCTGTTACTTTGAAGTGTCAGTGTCTTCATGTCTGGCCTTGAAAGTGGCACACCAGCCTGTCATTTGTAATTATGAAAAATAATGTGCTCTTCCTTCTCAGCATGATTTAACCCTCCTGTTGTCTTTGGGTCAAATTTGACCCATTTTCAAAAAAATGTCTATATCAGAAATTTGGGTTTCTTTCAACCAAATTGCCAAAACTTAACATGGATGGTTCCATTTAACGCTCTTGTCAAGTAAAATGAATTATCAGTGGACTACTTTTATTGAATCGTGGGTGTTTTATTCAATTTTATAGCATATCTCTGCTTTTTAAACTCAAAAAATTAGGTTTAAGTGTCCATGAATTCCAGGAATAAGGGTAAAACTCATTGTATGAGTTGGTAGTAGTGGGAAAAAAGCGTAAACGTAACGTAAATGTAAAAGTGACAAAAATGTCGAAAAAAGGATCAAAAACTTAGGAAAAAAAAAAAGCAACAAAAACATTGAAAAACAACACAATGGTTAATGTTTTTAAAAAAAAGACCTGACATTGTCACCTACATCAAGAATTACCAATAAAGTTATTTACAGTGGTGGAAAGTAACTAAGTACATTTACATAGTTAGAGCACTTAAGTACAATGTTAAGGTTCTTGTACTGTACTATTATTTAGTAGTATTTCTTTCTTATGTTTTCTACTTTGAATCCACTATATTTCAGAGGGAATATATATATATATATATATATATATATATATATATATATATATATATATATATATATATATATTTATTTGGCCTTTACTAAATTTTTCACATAAATTTATAATATTCCTAACATGTTGTCAATATTAAACCAGTGGTTCCCAACCATTTTGATTTTGACCCTCTACAAAGAACCTGACTGGTTCGGGCCCTTGGCCATGTTTCCGATGTCTTGGAGTAGTTAGCTGTTGCACCAAAGAGACATGTCCACTCTTAACTTCTCGTCATTTAAATAACTGTCTTAGGCCCGTGGAGGTCAGATGTTCCATCATTTAACAAAAAACGAGAAAAAGTTAGAAAAAAAAACAACAGAACTTTGTTTTATCTTTTTTCATCTCCAATCAATCATCTCACAACCCCTCAAATTTATCTTTTGACTCTTTGAAGGCGGCCAGAGCCATAGGTTATGAACCACTGGAAGAAACTACCAAACTGTAGTTTTAAAAAGCTCCACCTCAACCAGCTACAATGATGCTTACAAATTGACTTAACCATCTTTAAAAAAAAGGAGCCATTATTCTGCAGAATGAGTACATTTATAATCATATCTATTATTATTATTATTATTATTATTATTATTATTATTATTATGTGTTTCTCTCTCTTTTGTGTGTATTTGATGTTTTTCATGGGGTGGGGGTATATTACTTTGTATTTTTTGTAAAGCACTTTGTAACACTGTTTTGAAAGGTGCTGGATAAATAAAGCTGTTATTATTATTATTTTTATTCTTGAGCTCAACCATACCCTTTATCACCCCATAGATGTGGGGTTTTGCCTGAAGTAAAATCATGGAACACACAGTCGGTCAAACATCAACATTTAACATTTATTTGTCATTATTCTGAAAAATGCAGAAGAAAGACAGATGAACTTCCCTTAAAGTGGGAACTACATATCAGGCAGTCCCTGAGGAAAGACAACAAAAAAAAAACACTGCTCCAACTCTCTGCCTTCCCAGTTATGTTATAAAGAAAAGTAACCTAAAATATATGTATGACCCTGAATACATATATAAACCATGGATCCTTTACTTTCATGTTAAGTATTTACAGTGTCATCATAATAATCCCAACAATTTTTAAAGTCACATTCAACCAGTCCACTAGCACAGCCTGCTGGTCAGATAATATACTGCATACTGCAGCGTTCAGCACAGAGCTGGAAAACACAAACTAGTCTACGCATTTTTGGATCTCTTTTCACACAGGAATTACTACAGAAACATTTAAAGAGGGACAGATGAGCTATGTGACAATATTTTAGCCTGATGAATCACAATATTAAATCTGTGTTGGGAAAGTGGTTACCAGCAGTTTTAAGGCTGTAAATGACAATATATTACATATGTGAGAATATCCATCCAGCATTCATGTTGCCTGGTACCAACACCAAATATATCATTCTTTTATCATAAATAGTAGGACAATAGCACTTATTTAACAACAATTTACACAGACTTTCGCTTGACTTAATAAAAGAACCACATTCTGTTGTTATCATATGATGTACATGGAGGACAAATAATCACATGTATTAATAGATCCAGGCCTGGCGGGTTTGGTCGACACTTTTCATTTATAATGACTGTGAGTAGCGATGAGCAGTGTGTACATGATGAACAATAATGGCAATACTGAGGGCCGAAAGTGTACCAGCCGGTCAATAAAAAGGGAGAATCTTAACTCTAGTCTGATCCCTAACACAACTGACAACCAACGTAATCAGCCAATATGAGCTGCACTTATTTACTTTCCCCTAAGAGAGGAAACCTTTATAGAAAATGATATACCCTTGACAAAGGAGATATCACTTTTTGTCATTTTAAATGGTTTGGACAAAATAATGTTAACATCACATGAAAACATCTTTTAACACTGAAGCAACCTGATCACAAACACTGCTACAAAGGTGAGTCGCATTAGGTTGAGTGCCAGATTTAGTAGCATCTGGCAGCTTTAAGGAGCTGCGGCATTCGAGTTTTCAAAAGAAACGCAAAACTACTAAGACCTCTGGAGGGACAAGATACCTTTCTGACAGGATTTTGAGTGTATCAGCCAAATAAATGACAAGAAAGATTATTTTTATGTCAAGAGATGTCATGACAAGGAACAGTGTGTAACACAAACTGTGTGAGGGGAAAGGCAGCACAGCAGTACAACAAACCAAAAAAAGAAATGTTCAAACAGTAGATTTACTACAGGTTTGAGAATACTGCTGGCTGTATCAACCCTGACCCACATTTGTGGCGCTGTTTGCAGTGTGATTTGGTTACTTCCAAGTTTAATTCTTGGTCTACTGCTGGTACACAAGCCTTGGAAAAAGAAGAAAAGACAGAAAACTATGAATCGTCTTGGAACCACTACGCTCAGTATTTGCAGCGTGAAACGTCACTGGTAAAACAAATAAACATGACTTCAGAAGGCAGATTAGGAAGTTTATAGTTTATTAAAATTATATATGGTTTAATCTAAATGTGTATAAAAAAAACAACAAAAAAACTGTTGAAATCAATGCAAAATTCCCTAGCAAGTGTGAGTGTACAATGTATGATCCAGTGTACTCTACTCATTCAAGTTTATTACAAGACAGCAATCTTCAACCCTGAAAGCAACTCGGAAGATGAGTATTTCTCAGAATAAGACAATGAACATATAGCTTTTTGCCTCGCTACCTCTACCTGTCCTTTGATAAACCTCTGATAATAAAGAAGGAAACTGAATGCTCCAAATCTCCAGCGTGGCCCAGCCACCATGAGGTCCATTTACAAATCAGAAAATAAATACAGGCATCCAAATGGGCTACAACCGCAAATATTTTTGAAAATATTTTCCTCATGCATACACACAAGCATACGTCTGACTGAGATTATGAGCTTTCTAAACCCTCTTATCTATTCTTAACAGTTACTCTTTACAGTGCAACAGTATGGCAGCAAATGGATAGCAGTGCTTTCATTAAAAAAAAAAAAAAAAAAAAAAAAAATGAAAAAAATAAAAAAATATATACAACATTATGGAAAAGCAGTAGTTTCATCTTTTGGTCCTGTGTCCGATACAGACAGAACTGCTTTTTGAAAACGCTTCCTCATATCAACAACAGTAGTTTCCACAAGACTGTGAAGGGCTGAGAGGGGGAAAAGAGTGGAACAAATGTTAGGATCTTAAATGCTACTGACAGGCCAAATTACACTACTGTACCATCAAATCTTAGCTTGTTTGGACAAAGTTTGTGGGAAGGGGGGAGGGGTCACTTTTTGAGAGTGAAAAGGCTGACTCTGGCTCTTTCCACTGACTTTTCCACACAAAAATGTTTGATATTGTGATGCTGGAACTCTTTAGGCACCCAAAGAATGGGGGGCAAAAATAATGAGTGAAAGTAACCATGGCAACATCCAGTTTAAAAACAACGCAGGGTGCAACATTAACAGTTAACCAGTTGCCTGAGGCGAGTACAAAGGAATGCCACAAGAAAAATGAAAGTGGTTATCTGCACAACAAAAGATAATCAAAAGAAACAAGGACATTCATTCCTTCATGGAGGAAGGGTTGAATGTTCCTTAATAACACATGACTCTATATACAGTACAGTATGCGCTGTGGGGGATTTCACCAAGCCTCACAAGCCAGACCCACATCGAATTACATTTGCTGCCGCTAGGGTGAGTCTAGATTTCTAGGCTACATTTCACCAGTTCCCTTTCAAAGCCAAATAAGACAAGCTTGCTGCTGTGTGTAAGCATGATTTGCCATCATTTGTTATGAAAAGAGTCAAATCAGGGTCTTTTGGTTGTAGATGGTAACTTGAGACGTCTTCAAATTCCCATATTGGTGTCTTTCTCATCAATAACAAAAGTGTTAAAGCTAGACGCTGAAGGCTTAAACTATATTTTTGGTTAAGATTTATACACTACATGGCTGGGTTGGCTCAGTGGGTAGAGCAGGCGCACATACTGTATAGTGAGAGGTTTATGCCTTGAATCTGAACTGTGACAATTTCCTGCATGTCTTCCTCCTCTCTCTCAACTTTCTCACCTAGCTGTCCTGTCAAAAATAAAAGGCGGAAAAGCCCCAAAAAATAATAATAATAAAAAAAAAAGGATTTATACTAGAGATGCACCGATTGACCGTTCAGTGACCGGAATTGGACGATTTTCACGTGCTCGGCTGTGACCGGTGACCGTCAAGTCAGTCTGACATAATGCCGATTTTATGCCGGTCAAATGCACCTGGGCGCCGCATGATTAACATCGCGCAAGATCAGCGCACCGCCGCTCAATCAGCTGTTTATGAAATGTCATAAAGTCGTAATTATACGCTATAGCGCTACAACCAGGCAGAGCAACGAAGAAGGTAGCGGAGCTAGTTGATAGATTAAACTTTTGCCGTATCCGGTCGGCAAAACTCCGAACGCATCTTCCTTTTTTAAGAATGATTTCTGTGCCGTTCTTTGTTCTTTTCTCAAAGAAAAGCTGAACTCCAAGTCTTCCAGAAGACCGCTGTTCCCAGCAGCAGCAGCCATTTAAGCCCCGCCCACCGACTCTATACACGATGTGATTGGCCTGACTAGAGTTTGGTTTTTCCAGATTGCAAACCAACGGAGAGTGCCTAGACCCCCCTGGCTGTAAATTAAATTTGCTGCTGCTAGGGTGCGTCTAGATTTCTAGGCTATTGGGCACCCTGACTTTGATGAATGTACTGTTGATCAGACCCCAGATGAGACAAGAAGCTAACATTAGCGAATGCTGCGGTGACTGTCCCTCTGCCTCTGACGTCCGGCTGCAAGAGACGCTGTATTAAAAAAAGAAAAAGAAAAAAAAGACGCTGTATTCCTCCGACACGCTGTATTTACGTTACTGTTTAAAACGCTTTCCAGGTTAGTGGGGATGCATACAGCTCAAAACCTACATTAAAAACATAGTAATCTTCCCCCAGTGTTTAGTTTGTTGCTAAACTGTGTGTAAAATGAGTGGTGACGTTTATGTTTTCAGGTAACGTTACTGTTGACGTTCAAACAGGCCTGCGTGTGTGTTTTGAGAAATATCTTTATACTGCAAGGCTATATTTATTATATTAAGTTGGGTATTGGATGTGAAAAGAAGGAAATGTTTTAACATTGTACTTTAGATGTGTGTGAATTTCCCACACCAGGAGTAATTTATATAGTTCTATTTTATAGATCCATTATCTGTTCAAAATATGTTCTATGCAAAATGTCAAATGTTCTATTAAAGAAAAGATAGAAAATAAATATTTGTGTGTGCTGTAAAGTGGTTAGAAAAAATGAAATCGGAATCGGCTAAAATCGGTATCGGCTGGCCTAACTCAAAGAAAATCGGAATCGGCCTAGAAAGTTGTAATCGGTGCATCTCTAATTTATACACTAGTGTGACCTGGATGATTAAAGCGTGGAAGACAGAGGAACTAGTTCTTTGGAATTAAACCTCTCACATACTGCATGTTGTTTATCAGTGTTTACCATGAATGCTGCATTGCTCTGTAAAATATCAATCAAATCAATCTTTTCTCTTCTTTAAATCGTATGGAGGTACAATTTCAGGGAAATAGATTGGAACATCCCATTTTTGCATTCATTTTAAATGTTAAATTTGTAGGTTTCAAAACAAAGTAGCCATTTGCATAAAACAAGTCTAAGCTGGGCTTGTAAGGCTTTGGGGTAGTGAAAGCTCTGCGGCTGAATGATCAGTTCCACTAAGTAGAGGATCTCTTACCTTGTTACAACTGAGAACCTTCAGAACCTCCATGCACGTAGCCCCCTTTAGATTTCATCTGGGCCTGAACAAGGTCCACCTACAAAGACCAAGGTGTAAACGTTAGTTGACTGAAAACTTGGGTTTGCTTTAATCTGTTGGATGAGTATTCTGTAAAGATAAGGAAAAACCTACAGATGCCAATCCATGGCCCATGTCCCCCGAGCCTACATGTGTGGTGTGAACAAAGTTTGTTGGCTCCCCGATCATGGAGCGATCGATCCGTCGCCGCCGTTTCTGTAAATAAGTACCATAAAATTAAACTTTTTTTTTGTTTAAACCTAAAAGGCCACTCAAATAAATAGACTTAAATATATTTAAGCTAATATTACAACCCAGTGAGGATGGAGCAAAGGGGAAACCACCGGCCGAAACAGAGCCTGCTCTAGGGCGGCACAATATAACGTTTTTTTTTGTGTTAGTTGAAAGAAAATATATCATAATCATAATATATCAAAATGATCATAAATAATATCAGCAAAATACTCTTCTTTTTGTTTTTACTGCTGCCTTTTATGTTTAATTTTGTTCAGTAAAAGAAAGTTAGAAATTATTTCATGTTATCTGTTTCAAATTCAACAAGCAAGCTGTTGTATTTTAGAAGAATACTGGAAGCAGCAGAAATGCAGAACTGAGAACACCTTGATATCTGGTTATTTGTATCGTTATCGCGATATTCAACAATGTTATCGTGTATAGCACATTTTTCTCATATGGTGCAGCCCTTGCCCGCTCATCCCTCTCCTGTGTACATTCTCAAACTTTCTTTAAGCTTAAACGGAGACACATGTTGACATTCATGATTCCTTTTATCTTATCTGTTAGCAGACAGACTGGCCGACTACAATGAGGCACAATAACTAGTTGTCACATGAATAAACCTTATGGGGGGGTGGCGGCTAGCTGGAGGCGCTACCACTTTCTTATTTAATCTGTAACAAAAAGAGGATGTGATATATATTTCAGGCATGACACAACCACAATGTTCTTAAAGAAACGTTATCTGACAATGGTGAATGTTCACTACTTTCCCAGCCGGAGTAAAACTGAAGGGCCAGGAGAGAATACTGTTTATTGACTTATATTAAATATCTTCCGGGTTGATTTCGTACTCACAGGTTGTGGCTGCTCTGCAATGCAGCAGCTGAAACAAACCCAGAACTCAGTCATTCTGAGGCCGACGAAGAACCCGCAGCAGTTTCCTCTCTCAGTGCAGACGTCTCTGTGCGTCTGTCTTCCTGTTCAGTGATACCAGAGCCACAAACGCACGCCGGAAACTGATGACAGACACAGACCAATGGTCTCTCCGGGGTAAACCGTTGGCACAAGAATTGTTCTCCCAACACAGGGCAGCACGCTCCTGTCAACAAGTGAAAGGTGTAGAAAAAAGAAAAAAATTAATTACGTTTTTTTTCCCCACTGAATGCTGAAACACTATGACAAATTAGTCATTACTGTCAAGGTTATCTATAATGTCTACACTTTTGTTTTTGTCTGTCAAGCAACTATAGATTGGGATTAGCAATTTGCGGACACCTTCTGTTAGGCACAGGTCTGATTTTCCTGAATGAAAGTTGTTGTTTAACACTTAATAGCATTTTTAAGAAGTGAAAAATAGATGCATGTGATGGGGTTGAAGCCACTTGATTTAGCCTAGTAGCCAGTTTTGTGCCTAACGGTCCACTTCCTTCACTTGAGCAGGTTTCTCTTCTGGCAAGACCCACAGATTATGAGGTCACACCTAGAGGCAGGGACATTGGTGTACATATAGCTCTTCAAATGAAATCATTTGCATTTCAACATTGCTGTTACACCCATTTACCGCATACAGACATTCTGACTTTCTCATACAGAGTACTAAATTGTACAACATGAAAAGCTATTCTCTTTAAAGTTATAAAGGTGAAACCTCAAAATGTAAGAAATTGGGTCAACGCATACCGATCCTGAGCAGTAACCTACTATTAAAAACACGTCCAGGTCATCAATATGTATAACTTATTATTATTATTATTATTATTATTATTATTTGATTATGACCTTTGGCTTTCATGGTTACTGATTAAACTATGCTTCAGTGTTCATCATGCTGTTATCAGCACTACAGCCATAATAAGGTGTAATTTTAATTAATAGCCCTCTGGAGCATAAGCAATCGAGAGGCTTCTGTTAACTGGACAGACAAGACAACGTAGAAAAGAAAATTTGCAGCATCAACGGAAAAAACGACTGAAAATGCCTATGCGGTTACTACTTAACATTTTATGTTGCATAGGTCCTACATATCCTACATCATAAGAAACGATTGCTTTTAGGAATACAGGATCTCCAAATGGTGACTCAGATGACACTTGTGTCATATGTGTTATGATGAGAGTGAAACTGTGAAAGAACAAGATACAATTGAATGTCAAGGCTGTCCCAAACTTCAATTCTTAGTTTATCAGGAACAAAGGGCATTGGAGTTATTTTTTCAGTATTTTTAGTTTTAAGTATGATTGAACACCAGCAGGATCAGATATATCTCAGGTCAGTGGATATAGCCGTTTTGCTGTGTAACGTTATAACTTGAATTGGCAGCATCTGAAAAACAGGATCAGGCATTTATTTCAGCCATTATTGCTGTCAGGCAGGAGGATCAAATGATCTGCCAAATGCAAACAGCTCGCTGACAAAGTAGATTTCCTTATTTGCATCTGGCTGACATTACACATTGCATCGAGCGGTTACAGTGCAATCCGTGGAGGTGAATTATTTTATCAGGTGCCAAAGAGTGATTGCAGAGGTTCTTAATGACTGTTGAAATCCTTAAAATAATCAGATATTCTGCCTCTAGTCTTGGATCACAAGAACGCAATCTGTATTTACAAACATCTGGACGTTATGCAACGTTAACTTGTCACCGCTGCGGCAAAGACTCTCCTCTTCACACGGCGAGTCCGAGCTAAAATCACAACTGGAATGAGATTCAGTGTGGTTACTGACGGCATCTCTGTGTCCCAGATTTGAACTGAATAGATTCAGTAACGTTAGAGCGGGGTCGTTGCCTGCAGCCAACCAGCGTTAGCATGATCAGCTGCTAACACAGTTAGCTCACAGGCTAACCATAACTAGCTCGCTAAAAGCAGCAGGTTCGTGTTTTTTTCCACTGACAGCTAGCTAGCTAACCAGGCTAACTGAGCCCGTTTTCGAAGGTGTGACTTCTATGTTCAACAAAAACGAGATGTAAAACAAATGAATACTCACCTAACTATTTACCAGCTATATAAGGACCCTGTTACTAATAGTTATAGTTTAGTGTAGTAAATACACTTACCAGATGGCGACCGGTTTGCCGGAGTAAAATCGTAAGATCGACTGAAAGCTAAAGAATGCAAAAAAAAAAAAAAACCAACCAGGAACTACGCTCCCTGGTTGCCTTACCCGACTTCCGCTGTAAAGTGTGACGGCTTCCGTGTTGACCCACGTTTTCACGTTTCGCACAGAGGAGATACAACTAACGTTATTCGCTGATAAAAGTTGCTTTCAAATAGCCAAGATGAGGCCACTAACAGACGAAGAGACGAAAATAATGTTTGAGAAGCTGTCGAAATAGTAAGTGACGTAGACGTTGCTGCATGCCTATTTAAGACACAAGTTATAACGTTACCAAAAAATGGTAACGTTAGCATCCTTGCTAGCCTACGTGTGTGTGTGTGTAAGAGCCTCTGAGCCATGCTTTTTCTCCCTCAACAGCATCGGTGAAAACATAAAACTGCTGGTGGACCGACCTGATGGTTCCTACTGTTTTAGGTTACACAATGACCGTGTGTACTACATGAGGTAAATCAATGAAAAATTAACATACTCGTTCGGGCATCTATCGATGCTTCTTAATCATTCAGAAATTCATGTATCCTCGTTTACTGCCCACAGTGAAAAAATTCTTAAGTTGGCCACAAACATTTCCCGGGACAAGCTCGTGTCAGTGGGAACATGTTTTGGAAAGTTCACAAAGACAATTAAATTCCGCCTGCACATCACAGCTCTGGATTTCCTGGCGCCCTATGCAAAGGTGAGTATGGGTGCTTAGTTTTTATTTTTGGTATCTTTGCTTTCATCATTCGCCTCCTCTCCTTAGCTGCTACCAATGGAGGATGGAGTTAGAGATGCAGTGAGGAGAAGTTAGAGGAAGTGAGGCAATACAAATATTTTGTGATGGGATACGTACTAAAGCTTCAGTCTCTGAAAATCTGTGTGCACTCTGGAGTGCAGATCACAAGTGGCTAAAGACTGGCCACCTAAAGGCCCTGGCACACCAACCCGATTATCAGCCATCGGACAGTCTGGCGAGGTCAGTGACTCAAGTCTGTTCTGTGTGTTCCGTGCCGTCGTCAACCGGAGGAGCCGTCGGCCTTCATTTTGGCCGATTTTAAGGCGCTGACACACCAGGCTGATTATCGGCCGTGGGACAGTCTGGCGAGTTCAGTGACTCAAATCTGTTTGGTGTGTCCCGTGCCGTTGTCCGTCTGAGGGGCTTTCTGCGTTCATTTTGGCCGACCTGACATGGTCGGTTGGTGGCAGGGCCGTCGGGACTCACCCGGAAATGACGAGCGGAATGAGGTGACTACAGTCTCTCAAAATCTGATGAAAATCTTCTAAACTGACCTTTTGTTGAGCTGAAATAAAGACAGATTCAGCAACTGCACGGCCTATTTCTCGCTTAAAATGTTTTCAGAAACATGTTTCAGTGAACGATTTTAGTACAATAGGAGATCGTATTCTGAACGGCCGCCATGACAGTCTGGCTTTGAATTTCCAGAGAAAACAAACCCATGTGACGCGTTCGTCCAATCAGCTGCCGGTTTTCATTTCTTGGGCGACATTACAGATTAGCGCGGCCTGCTGTTATAGAGATGTATTACGTCTCGTCTCCTCTTGTCTTTTTGGTCACATCGACGGGTTTTCTGTCAATGGTCGGCCGTCGGCTATATGTGTCTACACCTTTTACATTGAATCGGGAAGGCGGGCAGAATGGTGGAGCGCTAACCCGGAAATGACGAGCGGGATAAGCCTGACTAACGCCTCTCAAAATCGATCTGAAATGAAGTTCGATTCCATTTCAATTCTATATTCTATTTCTCGCTTAAAATGTTTTCAGAAACGCGTTTCGGTGAACTATCTTCGTAAAATATGAGATTGTATTCCGAACGAGCCACCATTATGAAATCTGTGAGCAACCAGACCCACGTGACGCGTTCGTCCAATCAGCTGGCGGTTTAAATTTTTTGGCCGACAATACAGATTAGCGCCGCCTAGCGTACGCTCAAGTCGGTCGCTTCGATGTGCTCCAAGGCACTTTTTTGACCAACTCGGGGAGGCAGTCAGTCGGACTGCCTTTTCTTCGGCCGTCAGGTTGGTGCGTCAGAGCCTTAAAACCTGTGGCATTACTATTTTCACGCAAGTATAAGATCTGAGTATGTGTTCTACCACAGATGCCACTGTCCACCTGTATATACTGATCTTTACTGACGCATCATGCCTCTGTTGTGTGCCACATAAAATATGGCCCATCACTTGCACTGTGTTAAATCTCTGAGACCCACATAGACCCATTTGTGTCTTTTTTTTGGGGAGGGACAGAGGATCTTTAGGGGGTGATGGTAGGTGCACAATAGATGCCACATAGAAGTGGTATACATCATCCGAAAGCTGGGAATCCAGTAATAATTTTCAGATGCAGCTCAGCACTGTGTCAAGGTTTTCTACTCATAAATCTGTAATAATCCTTGTGTTTTGGTTTGGTGCTAAAATCAAATGGCTACTGTGTGGACTAACATCATCACACATGAATACAATTGGGCTCATTGAATTAGAGATGGTCAGATACCATTTTTTTGCTTCCCGATTCCGATACCTGAACTTGCGTATCGGCCGATACCGAGTACCGATCCGATACCAGCGTGTCATATATTTATTATGTTTTAACAACTGTATACTACGATCCCTGTATGGATGTGATATGATTTCTATCTTTGTTGTCTGTCTGGCTCAGGTTAAACTCTTTGTGAAACATGAACAAACACAAACCATGAATGCCACAGAACTTTCTTTTTTTTATCCAGTTTGACAGTCAGTTATAACGGAAAAAGAACATAAATAAACTACTTTAATGTAGATTTTCTTTAAGGCTTTATTACGTGGTATCGGATCGGTGCATAAACTCCAGTACTTCCTGATACCAGCGTTTTAGGCAGTATCGGAGCCGATACAGATTCAGTGTAGAGATGGTCCAATATCGGTTTCGGACCATTTCTACATTGAATCCACAAGAGTCTCAGCTTACCAATCGTACCCACTTTATGCAATTTCAAGACTTTTTGTTTAGGGACCCCAGTTTGCAGAAATATTCAAATACAACATTTTAGAATATGTAAAAAAATATAAATAAAAAAAAAAGTTTACTGTATGCAAAGAACTTCATGGTTTTTGCCCCAAGCTGCATGGGAGCATGCCGTGGGCATGTCTGTAAAGGGTAAACTCGTGGGTACCCGTAGAACCAGTTTGCATTGAGATATCTTGAGGTGAGAGGTCAAGGGACCCCTATGAAAATGGCCATGCTAGTTTTTCCCTTGCCAAAGATTAGCCTAACTTAGGAGTGTTATTTAGCCCCCTTCTTGAGAAGCTAGCATAACATGGTCGACACATGGATGCCTTAGGCCTTCTAGTTTCATATAACACCCAGCCCCCTACAGCATCTTAAAGACAGTAAAGTCGACCTGGGGGCTCCGACGCTGCCGCAGGTGTCGGGGTTAAACTGGTAGTTCATGCCATAACATTATACTAGTAGGTAACTACTGCCGAATATGCGACATGCCACTCATTTGGCGGTTAATGCCAAGTAGATGCCAGGGGCTGTTAGGTCAGGTGTGTGCAGGTGGTATCTGACTTGCTGGTTTTTAAGCCATATGACCGAACAGTAGCTGCATACTAATAGGCTTTTTTTTTCACAGCAGGCGTTGAGAATTGTGACGGTAGTAAAAGCACAGGTATCACCAATAACATTAACAATGGCTCCCCTTTATTTATGTGGTTTGTTATGATTGGCCACGATTTAAAATTGCAGTCGCTCATGTGAAGCTCTCAGGTCTAAAAGCACATCAGCGTTTACCAAAGATACAGTTACTGTAACTAGGTTGCCAAGACAGACACATGCGCTGGGGTCCCCATTAGAGGATGGATACCCGAACTGAGCCCGTCGGGACTTTCAGATCGATATTTAGAAATGATGTTCGGGCTCAGTCACATCAATGCGATAAGGCATTGAACATTTAAAATTTTAAAAAGCTTATTATGTAGGTGCGCGCCACTGTTAACGTGCGCTTGTTGCCCCGTGTGCGCTGATGTGCTCATCTGTTGACATTTCCGAATGCCTTCCTACAGTTGCTTAATAAAAGCGGGCTTTCCTCACAAACAAACGTATTTGTCATTAGTATGAGGAAAAAACGAGATTTTAACTGTCTGGCTCGGACATAATCTTAATGGCTGTCGGGCTTGGGCCGGGTTCGGTTACTGCTCTGTCGGACGCGGGCCGGGCTCAGACAGAAAAATGTGGTCTGATCCGCACTCTAGTCCTCATGAGGCAAGATTGTTTAAGCAAAATAATATAACTTTGTCGACTAAAACCCAGAAATATTAAACATTAACTGACTGAAGTAAAAAGAGCTGATTCCAGGTTTTATATACCAGATAACTTAATCCTGGTTTATGAGACGGCTTCCTGATGTTTGCACCTGCATATGCAGTCTCCTGAGCTCATTCATCCAGCAATCAATTAATTATCAATTATTTGGATATTTTAAAGCTGCCATAAATTCGATTTTTTGATATTAAGTCAACATGAAGATTGTTTTGCTTCTAGGATAATTAACAATTTGATAACTTAATATAAATTAAGTTATATTGCTGCTCTCTCTATGCTGCTTTGCATTTGCACCGATAAATTCAACCTTGCATTGCAATATTAGTTATATTTTTGGTTTTGATAAATTGTTAAAACATTGTATCTCTGTCAGTAAGATTAAGTTAAGTATACTAATGCATGTAGGAATAATAACAAATGCTATTAATTTCAATAACTTTTTCTGTCATGTCTTCTAGTTCAAGGTGTGGGTGAAACCTGGAGCAGAGCAGTCTTTCCTCTACGGGAACCATGTGCTGAAGTCTGGGCTTGGGAGAATCACCGAGAACACCATGCAGTACCAGGGAGTTGTGGTCTACTCCATGACGGATGTGCCCCTGGTAGGTTTTGTAACTATGATGCTGAATTGCTCACTTGTTTGAGGACGGCACTTACAGTGCACTGTTAAAGGCAAGGTTGGTAACCGTTTCCAATATACAGCGTAGACCTACACGTTGGATAGCTCAAAATACGTACAGATAACACGCCACCTGGCTTTAGGAAAGTGCTGTGTAGGTTTACGCAAAGTCATGATGTCATGTTGCCGACCGTGGTTAGAAAACCAGGGGAGACTCGTTACCTCCAGGGCCGACGTTATAAAATGAATAACGTCAGAGTTAAATTCCCGTTTCTGGTGAGCAAATTAATGAACTTGGCTTTCAGTCAGTGGTTTATTACGGACACCGCACACACTGTGTACAAAACTTAAACTTATTCCAACTCTGCTCTGGTCGCATCTACACGTCAGCTTCCCCTCTCTCTCTCTTCTGCCCACTTACCCCCCCACACACACTAAACTCTCTTAAAAGGAGCCGTAGCACCATTTTACAACAAATGCCTTATCTGATGTGACCGAGCCTAATCCGAACATCATTTCTAAATATCCCGGCCAGTCAGGTACCGTCGGGCTCGGGTCGGGTCTCCGTCCTCATGTCTCCTTGCACAAGGCACATTCACGCAGATTAGCCGGGACCCTGGGCGTCTTTCTTATGGTGTTTTTAGGAGTCAGTAGAAAGGTCTCTTTGCTTTCCTAATTTTCTTATAACTGTGACCTTAGTTGCCTACCACCTGCAAGCGGTTCTTGTTTTTTCAACCGTTCAACAGGTGCATGTTCATGGTTTATGGTTCATTGAACAAGCATGGAAAACATTGTTTAAACCCTTTTACAATGAAGATCTCTAAAGTTATTTTGATTTTTTACAAAAGTATCTTTAAAATAGTTTCCTGAAAAAGTTTTTTTTTTTTTTCTGCTGGGGCCACTAGTGCTGTAATGCACAAGATTGTTAACAAGCTTCACATAAGAGCATACGCTGCACTGTGATGTTAAAATGCTGCCCTCAATTTGATTTCTTCACAACAATGCAGAACTCCTGAATTGAATTTATCTACACATACCTTTTATGTATTAAATGCAAACTGATTTTGATCACTTTCCTTGTTCACCAAGGGAATTTCTGAACTAGTTATTTGTCTCAATTCTCAGGGTTTCGGAGTGGCAGCCAAGTCTACCCAGGAGTGTCGGCGAGTGGACCCCATGTCCATTGTAGTGTTCCACCAGGCCGACGTAGGAGAGTTCATTAGGAATGAAGACACATTAACATAAACATGATCACCAGCTGGACTGTCAAAGGCTCCTTCCTTTTTTATACCCAGTAACATTCACTGAAATTCCCACCCAGAACATCTTGTAACCCAGAAGGGGTTGGATCCCCTTGAATAGATGTTACACCTGTCCCATATTTCCAATGCACAGTCTAGGGACTGAAACAAAGACTTCTGGACTGACCGTGGGATACCACTAAGATACATCTCAGGATTCCCTAGTCACTGAGTTTTCTGATATCACCTGCATAAAAGGAATTGTTTTTTTCTTTTGTAAATGTCATCTTTCAAATAAAATCCTTAATGTCTGTATTTTTGTCTTTGCAAGCTTGCTATTGTAAATAGGGTTGCAGTGAAAATGCATGTCAGACACACATTTTTATATATAACAAAGACTGCTAATCTTACAAATTAAACCCTGAAAATTTATTGAAAGAGGTGGCATGAACTTAAATTGTACAATATCTTGAAACATGATAAACAGGAGAAAAATATTGTGCTGAACAATAGGAATAACCCATAAAAAAAATTTGCTTTTAGAAACCGTTCGGAAAGAAGTGTGGACGTGGGAAACGGGCCATTGTATATTGTCCATCCATCACTTGTCCACTCAGACCTGGTTTGCCTTCTTCAGTGTTCTCCATCTGTCCTTCAGGTTGACATTGGTCCGGTCATTGAAGGAGTAATAGGACATTATCTTACTCCAGTTGCCTTCTCCAAACCTTTTGACGCCTTCTTTCAACTTCATTGTCTCACTCTCACTCCACTTCTGCAACACAACGGGAACATACGGTTACAGAGCTTGGTTTTATTTTTGACCGATGTATTGAGAAGTCTGCCTGTGTGGTGCTTTCATCAGCTGCTGGACAGTCCGATATCTGGAAGTCGCAGGCTTCAGCAAATTAACTTTTTGAACGCAAGAAGCGACCAAATCTGTCATCCTTTTTACATAAGTTTGCTGAAAGATTGTCTTTCAGGTTTGATATTCCTACAATATACCTTGTGAATGTCGCTACTTCTCAGCAGCACATTAACTTATTTTGACTTGAGTGTTAAAACCAAGTTTTGCTATGCTTACCCTCTTCTTGTTGCCTGAATTGGAAATGGTGCTCTCATTGTGCGATGCTTTGGGGGAAAACAAAGATGTATCACCATATAAACAAGATTTTCACAACTAGATTTACACAGGATTAATGAGAAGCAGATATTTGATGAAAATATTACCGTTTTTCTTTCTGGAGGGGACACATGACTCTTCATCGCTCCATGTTTCCTTAGTTTCTTTAGCCTCTTTAAACAGCCGTTTCCTGTGAACAAGGACAGAGTTTCTTCTCACACTTGGCACCCTTATTCATGATGGTAATTGATAAACAGCTGCCAAAAAAAAATAGGCTGCATCTATAATCATTTTGGCGCGGTTATTTAAATATACTGGTTGACATTTTGGTGCCAGTAGTAGTGAAGTTTGTATGGAATTTTTTTAAATTAGTTGATCTCTTTTCAGTAGAACAAGTTTTATTGTTAAGTCATCAAAACGTGTAACTTTTTGCGTGACTTTTAGACACCCAAATTCATACGGAATTATCTTCCGGGGAACTTTTAAAATACTTTTTATTGTTGTAGGTTATGCTAGAACTCATTCACAACAGGTCATTCAATCCATTCGGAGATAAAGCAGCTGGTGTAATATTTACTAACCATTTGGAATTGGAAGGCCCTTGAGCTTGAGCAGAGTTCTTATGAGGAGTGGAGCTCGTTTGAGGGACAGGGTGAGGAGGGAGCAGATTGGGGGAGCTGTCCAATGAATCTGCGATACAGACGACATCTGGATCCCTGCATAAATACATCAACGTTGATCAAATGTCAGTCACTGAATCATAAATCAACATTGTGACATCAGATGAATGTTGTATTAGGACTTGCTTGCTGAGAGGTTTGCTGGCCAGTTGTTTACGAGGTTTCCGCACTGGGGTTTTGCAGGGAGCCAGTGACTCCTGTGGGTCTTCCTTACTGTCTGATGAGGACTCTTTTGACTTGGTGGAGTTTCTGCATGATGAGAGGTCAGACTCAGTCAAGCATTGTCCAGGAAAAAAGATGTGGACTTTTAGAGATGTAAAGAGTATTACATTTCCTTATAGCTTCCATGTAGTGGAATCAAATGTGAACCACAACCAGCTAGCTTACTAAAACAACAATAGTGACGCTTTAAGCTCCCCAATTTAAAAAAAACCTGTCACGTCTGCTAGCCAATGTCTACTTGATGTCCCCAGATCCCAGCCTAAACTGGAGGCCGTCTTTAACCATAAACTTTGGCGTAGATGACCTCTTAATACTAGATCATCCAGTTCAGATTACTTTTGTTAAAGCAAAAGAGCAAACTTTTTACAGTTTTTCCAATGTGGGGGGGAAACGCAAACAAGAATGTGCAAAAAGGGACTTTAATTTAATTCCTCTGGTTTCACAATTCCTGGAACTTTTGGTTTTGAAATTATTTTCAAAGTGAGCCTAGGTTTTTGAGGTCAAAAAGCAGGAAAACTGTAAAAAGTTTTCCAGGTCTTTGGAAAAGCTTCTGTGGTTGAAAACAGCTAATTAAAAGACCCATTAGTGGCCGGTAGAGGTCCATGTTATTCCTTAAACTCATAACTGACCCAAGTCGTTTTTACGACAGACCGTCACCGCTATCCTTAGAGCCCTGTGTTCTCACTAACACGGATAAACATTACAACATGTTAACAACCTAAATGGCAGCCCTATGTGGGGTTATACTGTACATTTGGACTTACCCGCTGAGTGAACTGTTGGACTGGTTATGGCGTTTTCCCGCAGAGATCTCCCCGTTCTCCACAGAGCCAGGGGGGTCCTCGTCACTCTCTGTTGACAACTCTGTCGGACGAGTAGAGGCTCTTCGTGACAAAACAAGCCGTTTTAGTGCTGTACACTCTGAACAATGGAGAACCACAAGCAGCCTACTCATGACGAAATGTGCTATACAACGCCAGGTTTAAAAAAACATTTTCATTCATGGAGATGGAGATGTGTATCATCAGAATCTGCATTGAAAAATTATTTCTTTTTTTTTTTATTTAGGAAAAATACAGAAAAGCAATATAATGTTGTGAGAGTCGCACTGATCTGATACTGGTGACTTAATTCCTCTTTTTAAACATGTATGAGCTGCTGTTACAAAATATGAAAGAATTCCTTTATCCTACTAGTTATTTATTAATGCTCTGTATCAGGACATGTAGTTGCACTCAGTTACACCGTGCGCTATTAAAAAAAACTCTGTTAGCTTGTAGCGTGCTCAGACAGGTCTCCATTGCTCAGGTGATAGATAGTAGCTTAAAACTACTGCTACTGCTTGCCCGCATCTTATGGCACCACTACAGTCAAAACCATCACCTCGACTTATTGTGATGGAGATGGAGCATTTTTGGACAGTTAAAACACACTTTGAGAAATTATTTATTATCTTGTATAATGACCATTTCTTAAAATGTGTGAAAGTAGAGGTCACAGACCAAATCCCTCCATAACAGAATAAATATCTGTAATGGTATTCTGACTGACATTGGATTGATCAGAGCATCCCCTAAGTATTCTATGATCACCTTGTAAAAAGTGACTTCTAAAAACCGCAGTTTAAAAAAAAAAAGAAAAATTGTGTACCTGCTGCTAATTTTGTTGGTTCGTCTGGGGCACTTCCGCACAGGTATGGTAACCTCATTGTCTGTTAATGGGCTCTGCGAGTCTTTTCTACTGGGTATAGCCAGTGACTGTGATGGCTCTTCTGTACGGACATCGGTCTCCACTTCCTGTAAAGCCGTTGTGCACTGCGAGCTCCCCTGGCTGTCCGGCTCAACCACCAGTCGGGCCACAGTGTAAAGCCTCCTGTTCCTCAGCACTGAGGGGGTCTTTGAGAGCGAACCTGTCTGTGTTTGAGGACCAGCGTCTGTGTGTGGTGGTTGGTCTGCTGGGGAAGCCTCCATGGGGCTGCCTGAGTCTCTCTGAAATAGCCCATCCTGCTCTGAGTCTCGATCGGCGACTGTCTCGGGACTAGGAGAGAGTCGCAGGCAGAGAGCTTCTTTTCTTGCCAGCTCCTCTTCCTCCACTTCTTCCTCCAGCTCAGCAAATGTTCTCTCATCTGAACCTGCAGCCAAAGCATTGTAGGCTGCCTCCAGCCTGGCCCTCTGGATTATTGTATGTTTACTGGCAGATAAGACAGAGACAAGTAAAGAGAGGTTGAACAGGGTATTTAGGCCAGAGAATAAAAAGAGTCCCCAGTTGACAAATTAGCTTAAAATAGGAAAGGTTCCCATAACATTGTACTTGAAACATTCTGGCCTGAAGCCCTAAAAAAAATTATTACCCCACACCAGTTGAAACTGGAGTACCGATAAATGTTTTTAAACCAAATACCGTGCTTGGATATGGTTCTAAATGTGGTTAGCACAGCTTCTAATTGTGGGTATTAGTAAAGCTTATTATTGGGTGACTGCACTGTTTCCTCTAATCCTTCCCAATAATAGCAGATAGACTCAGAGATGGGCCTATTTAAAATAAATAAAAATCTGCTGTCATCCAGATGATGTGTTTTTCACCATCTGGCACAAAGCAGAGGGGGGGGAGACACAGAACACAATGGGAATCTTTGTGTCAGATGTTCAAACTGTAAAGTGTCTCTTGTGTTCCTGCTGTTGTGCAGCCCAATAATGAGAGGGATATGGGCGCCTGGTTAGCTCACCTGGTAGAGCGGGCGCCCATATACAAAGGTTTACTCCTCGACGCAGCGGCCGTGCGTTCGACTCCAAGCTGCGGCCCTTTGCTGCATGTCTTTCCCCCTCTCTCTCTCTCTCTCCCCTTTCAAGTCTAAGCTGTCCTATGCAAATAAAGGCCTAAAATGCCAAAAAAAATAATCTTTAACAAAAAAAAATAATGAGAGGGGTAGAGTGCGCCATATGATGTTACTTGACTTAACAGAGACCATAACGCTTTGGCTATTTTGCATTTTAGAAGAAATTATGAGCTTGTTTGAAATGAACTGAAAAGTAACAAGAGAGCCTACCATGGTCCAAAGGGGATAAGGTTTATATGTGGAGTGACAGACGGGCCTGCTTTATCTTGCTCATCAGGTTCAGCTTCCTTGTTTTGCTCCGCGAGTTTTTCATCAATAAGCTGTGTTGCAGCCTGTTATACAGTACATACGCAAATCAAAAACACAAAATAAGTTTAAAAGACATTTACTTCACCAACCAATCAACAGCGTTGTATCTGTGGATTGGCTGAACATTGGCTGTGTGGGTCATCACAGGTAAGGCTTTCTTATTGAACTCATGTGTCAACACATGACAATCACATTTTCAATATTCAATCAGTATTGGCCAGTTGTAGCCGAAATATCTCATCAACATAAAGAAACCTTGTTTCAATGCAGTGAGCTTTTATCTTGTGTGTAATGCAACATACCTTGTGGAGAAAGGGAACATTTAATGGGCAGAGACTCTGGCAAAAGGCCAACATCTCCTTCTTGAACCGTGGGAAGCTGATTTGCTCGACTTCATGCATTTTACTCTTCTTTTTGATGAGACTCGTAAATATAGCTTTCTACAGAGAACACAGACATTCAGAAATGTGACACACATGCCATGCGCACAACCATTTTCATGTAGACATGCAAGTCAAATTGAAAATGATTTAATGTAAAAAGGCAAATTATGGCCTTAAATGTCTACACTATATAAAAACACTTTAATGTGTGATAGAAAATGGAAACCAGCTAACTCTGCTGGTTCACAACTAATAACAAAAATATATATAATAATAGCGTATTTTATATTTTATTCTGGTTATTGGTTTCACACACATCATCATCAAACAACCAAGAAAACAAACAAGCTGAAACGTGTTGTGTCGAGTTTGTCATCCCATCACTGAAGATGTGTTACAAGAACAACTGTTGGCACTAGCACCTTATTTCACTGTACTGTATGTGCAGTGTGCCAAAGTCTCCACACTTGACTGAACAGTTTCAGAAACAAGATTAGGTACAGTAGGTAGAGGTTTTTAGAGACTGCTAAAGACTAAACAGAAGCATGTATACTTTAACATTAAACAATATGTAACATAACGGACACTGCAACTTTTCTATAACAATGCAACTAATGACCATGTGAATGCAGTAACCAAGAGAAGAGAAAGTTAAATGCTGATTTGACTCACAGAAATGAATAGCTTAGCGCAGGGGCTAATGGATCCGAAGTGTCTCTTAACATTACCCCACTAATAATGCCCGAAATGATACCAAACTTCTACACTAGTACAAATAGGTTATGCACTCATAAAACGATGGATTGTAAAGTTTGTAAGTACACCAGAAGTTTATGTAAATAACACTTGCCTGCTGGCTTCTGCTCTCTGCTGCTGCTCCTACCGGGCAGTAAGAGTGCTTAGGGCCGTCTACAAATTACAACACCGAAAAGAGATGCAAAAAAAATATTTATTAATTTAATGATTAAATAAGGTAATGTCTCCAAACTTACCTCAATTATAACTTGTCTCTTGCTAGTTATTCTACAGCACTTACTTTAAAAAATAAGTTAAATTAATAAATATTTTTGTTGCATCTCTTTTTGGTGTTGTAATTTGTAGACGTCCCTAAGCACTCGTCTTACAGCAGCAACAACAGCAGAGAGCAGAAGCCAGCAGGCAAGTGTTATTTACATACACTTCTGGTGTACCTACAAACTTTACAATCCATCGTTTTATGAGTGCATAACCTATTTGTACTACTGTAGACGTTTGGTATCATTTCGGGCATTATTAGTGGGGTAATGTTAAGAGACACTTCGGATCCATTAGCCCCTGCGCTAAGCTATTCAGCTGATAACGCTACTCTAAGCTAACTCTCCCAATGTTCGACCCAGGTGAAAAAAAGCTTCTGGGGGGGTGTTTGGCTCGAGGTCATGGTGCAAAGGACCCTAAGGTGAAATTACTCCGAACCATCACTTTAATGAACTCACCTTGCCAACCATTGGTTTGGGAAAGTGTTTGTTCAGCACTTTGTTTGCTTTGTCAAACTCATTGTTGTTAATGAGAATCCACACCATCTAAGGACAGAAAAAAATAAATAATAATTTGTTAAATCAAATCTAAACTTTGTGAAAGCAAGAATCTTTAAACAAGTCTAGCTTCTTCCTTTATTAGGCAGGCAGGTGGCGTGAGCGGGTGCACACACACACACACACACACACACACACACACACACACACACACACACACACACACACACACACACACACACACACACACACACACACACACACACACACACACACACACACACACACACACACACACATTACTTAAGCTTTTTGATTGACATGTATTTGAATGCCCTTGTGTCACACATTATACCATAAAAACAAAAAACACTCACCATGTCTTTAATTGAAGCGCATACATTCTCTAAATCCTGCTGTGGTATACTGAATTCCTGGCTTATTTCTTTCAGCACCCTTAAGGCTGACTCCAGAGGAGTTACTGACTGGTCAGCCTCAAAGTACAAGTCTGTAGGCAAAGACAAAGCCATATTTCACTGTGGTGTTTGGTTCACAACATGCAAGTAGGATGGGATGTATGTTCAGGGAAATTCGGTTTTACAGTTCAAGTTGTAACGGTACACTTTACCATTTCAGTATGAGAGTTCAATACAGGTGGTGAATCAAGTGGCCAGACATTTTGTTTAAAATCTGTATAACAATGCAGTGCTGTGGTGGTTGTGCTAAGCTGATATCTCCTATTTGTCCCCAAATGTGGTTTTGTATTGTGTGAAGCAACTCAAAATGGGTAAAGAATATCTCTACTGTTTTATTCTGAGTTTCCAATAGTATTAGGCACGGCCATGCTGTATTGAAAATGCATCTAATTGTGACAGAGTCACCCTAAAGGGTATTTTATTCACTGGTAGGCAAGCAAATATTGCACTTCTGCATTTTTGCCTGGAGCTTATGTTAATGTCTACTACAAATAGAAAATTGTACACATAGATGCAACTACATTAAATACCCAACAATACACAGTTTTGACAAACTTACTGATTTGTGCCATCGTGATGAATGTATAATGTTGGTCTTACCAATTTTTTCACCATCATTTATCCGGGAGAGAAACTGCAATATTCGAATCTTTGTTTTTATAACATCGGTGTCCTCCAAAGGACGGACCAAGACACCTGTAACAAGACAATGAATACGTCTGTCATTCCCCAAAACAGCTGGCTAGCTACATGTTCAAATATAAGTAAATCATTCACACTCAGCAGGCTCTGCACTCTACAGTCTTCATTTAAATACATGTATTAATATAAGGTCAAGTGGAGATACAGGAGGGAAATAATAACATCATTTGAAATTATGTTCATGCTTTAGTTGTATGGTCAGGACAAGGTAGCTATACATTTGGAATATAGGCCATATAGTATAGCTAGTACTAATGTTTGTGAGAACCAGATGTAACGTTACATCTTCCGGACCCGGTAGTCTCCCCTTTGAAAATACTAAACGCACTGACTGGACATGACTGTCGGTCTCTCCTACACTTTTTGGTCCATAGAAAGGGAAGCGGCTAGCTTGTGCGCTAATTTTTTAACGGGATGGGGCGATTAAACAGACGCATATTTGGAAAACTAACTAGCTGGTCCACTTCCTAAATTCCTTTATTTACAAAACAAAAAAAGACTGTTTGAAAACACTTACACAATTCAAACTTGGCTAGCAAGACCTTTAAGGACTGTCGACAAGCGATATATTGGACAAGCGATATATTGGTCGGACACAATGAGCTAGCTAACGTTAACTAAACTAACTTAACGTTAACTCTTAACTAGCTAGCTAGCTAGCTAAAGTTAGTTTGTGAGGCAGTTTGTTAACGTTACTTACTCTCAAGGACATCTCTAATGCCACAGAAGTCCTTGTATTGCTCGTTTTTAAACCGCTCTAGCCCCAGAGAAAAATAATAATCAAATATCCAGCGGTTGACAATACGTTCGACATCATTAGTTTGGTAGCTGTTTACAATCTTTTTTGCCGCCATGTTGTCCACCATTGATGTTGTTGTCAACGGAAGCAGGTAGGAGGCGGGCAATGGGCGGTTGCTGAGCGAAAGAAGGCTCTTCTTTTCCTTATTCTTCTTTAGTTTATTGGCGGGCTACAAACTAACGTTTAAAGGTGCGTGTCGCCACCTACTGTACCGGAGTGTGTAATACCAGGACTTTAAACCATCAATAAAAAGGAAGAAAACAAATCATATTATATTCAGAATATTAAACCCGTTTCATTTAAATCATTAAATAAAGCCTGTTCAACCTGTATTTTTTCTCTAACAGTCCTTTAATGCTCCACTCCCTTCCCAAATCTACCACCCTGTCCTTCAATCTCTTCCTTTCTACAAACTATTAGTGCATGTTCAACAGTTTCCCTACAATTACAAATCTCACATTTAGCTGTCACTGTCTTTTGCATTAAATATAAAGTAGCCTAGCATAAAGTCCTGTATTTTCTAATCTCCTTCCTTCTTTCTTATATTTACCTCTATTTTCTTCTTAATTTGTCAGACTTTTGAATTTTGAAATAATCTACCCTTATCATTATTCCAGAGTTCTTCAATCCAAGTGGCGCCACCATGAATGTCTTATATTACATCCATAGGATAAGGGTGACACAAGTGTAACCGTTCATAAGCGTTGAATATACAACCAATAATTTTAGGTTTAGGATCAAATGTGAAATTAAGTCCAATCAGGATCTGCCAATCCAACTGAAGAAGACAAAATTTGATCAAATGCTTTGCCAAAGATCCTAAACCGTCTTTGGCTTTGCTGAGAGTTACTAATTCTTCTTTTCTGAGTTCATTAGCGAATTTCACACCAACAGAAAACATAATACTGCCACACATAAAAGGGTGTATCGTCAGGATACAGTCAAATCTTTATAAAGGGTTGTGCAAATTGTGACCATTATGACCATAACTGTACACTTGTAATAAATATGTACAGTATTGTGTTACTGATTTTCTTAGAAGGGCATGTGAACAGGCAAGGTAAGCTATAGCCATTGGTGGAAGAAGCATTCAGATCCTTTACTAGTAGAGTACTATTACCACACAAAATACTCCACTAAAAGTCCTGCATTCAAAACCTTACTTAAGTAAAAGTATGTAAGAATTTTCCATGAAGTGTACTTAAATTATGAAAAGTAAAAGACCCACCCATTCATATACAACTATTAAAATATTATGAAATGTTGGTTGTAGGACCCATTTTGGTAGTTAACCGAGGAACAGGCTACAGTGTAAAGTTGGTTGATGCTACCTGTGACTGAAAGAGGGATTACTGTACTGAATATCTTGTGCTGCTTTACACTTCAAATGAGTCGCTCAACATAGACTCTTAAGTCTTGCAATAGACTGCGCCTCCCAGACCTCTGGAAAAGACAGTTGTGCTCTTTTTTGGACAGGAAGGCAGGTATGTTGACATTACAGGGCACACAGTCCCCTACAAGGAATCCCTCAGTTATTCCTTTTAGTTCATATTTTATTATCTGTACAGATATATATATATATATATATATATATATATATATATATATATATATATATATATATATATATATATATATGTGTGTGTGTGTGTGTGTATATTAGATATTAGCTATTTTTATATTCCAGGGGTGGCTGTAATCCAAACATTTCCAATAACAGAGAAATGTAAAGTCCAAAAGTCAAAATGTTTTGAAAAAAGATAGATGTAACGAAATATTCTGTTCAGTCCATATTTGTTTTCACTATGGTGAAAAACTGTTTGCTCTCCTGCTTGCCGCATACAAGGGGAGGCACACACCTGTATAACGCAGCACATATATACTGTACATATGCTATACATATTAGTATGTAGACCTATAAAAAGGCTGCTGCACCCCCAAGCTATCGAATCGCAATGAATGAAAAACACAATACAAATTGAATCGGCACCCATGGATCGTTAAAGAATCAATTCTGGACAAAGCATATCGACCCAGCCCTACTAATAACAATTCATTACATACTTCAGTCTGACGGCACTTTGCTTGTGTGAGGAAGCCATTAAGGCAACATTGTGAAAATCTTGGTAACTGAACAAGAGTCGTGTCTGTTTGCTCCTTCAGGATAAATGACAGGGCTGCACGGGCCTTTGGACAACAGTTGGCTCTAATTGGAAATCAGATGGACTGGGAATGGGCCAGCAGACAGCTGAACTGGCTACCAACGCCTCTACACGTGCTAAGACCCGCTCAGGCATTGACCAGGACCATATATCGGTATAAATCACAAAACAAACCATCCATCTCTGGAGCTTTTCTGTGTCTGGCTGTTGAGAAATTGTAACCTTGTGTAGCTTCTCTTTTAGGGATATCCACAATCAGTTATGGGGCTTCCGGGGCCTGTCTGCAGCGGTGAAGGCCTGGATAGCGAGCACTGCGCCTGGGGTATTCTATGTGTGTCTTAAGTGACCTTTTTGCTATTACTGCTTAGTTTAAAACATACAGTGGCTTGCACAAGTTTACACACCCATGCTAAAGTTGACTAAAAAGAGGAATAAAAAAAATCTTTTGGAAATTGATCTTAATGCCTTAATTAAAAAAAATAGGAAAAATCCTAGAGATTGGAATGGTTTTATTTCAGTTAGCCTAATAGCTGGTTTGATTTGCATTGAGAGATGATTTTACGTAAAGTACCCCATGCCAATCTCTACGTATGGTGAAGGCCAAGGGAACTTTATCAGGATGGAGAGTATCCTGGATCCATGAAATAACTGGCCTTTAAAAATAAAAATCTGCCTGCCTCTATGGGAATTTAACATAGGGGTGTACTTACTTATGGCCCCTGTATTTTAAGGAAGAACATTTATTTATTTACGATACATTATTCAATCACAAAGAAAATTGGTGTCCTTAAAGGTTGGATTTTTCCTAATTATTTTAATCAAGGCATTAAGATCAATTTCCAAAAGATGGATTTTTATTCCTCTTTTTAGTAAACTTTAGCATGGGTGTGTAAACTTATGCCAGCCACTGTATATATATGTACATGTATATGCATGCAAAAAATATTTTCTGAGCTCAAGTTACATCGCACTTAGAACTAAAAACCTTTCTCTTTCATTTCACAGCTGTCCAATTTAAAACCAGTAACCTGCACTGGCTGGGCCATAGGAGCACTGGTGACTGTGGCGCTGTTGGCTGCAGTGACCATTTTGGGGGCACTATGGGTGGAAGGGAAAGACTTTTGGGCCATTATATATTTGACAAAAAAGGTTTGCAAATGAATGACAATTATTTCTGATTTGTTTCTGCTGTTTACTTCGACTTCTCTTTTTTTATACTATCTTAATGACGTATTGAATTTGACACTATATGATGGTAGGTGGTTAAAAAAAATAAAAAATACTGTAAGATTTGTCAGGGCATGTGGAAGTTGTTAAATTGGTTTTACAGTGTTGCCCAAGGAGTTGGCCAGCGTATTGTAGCAGTGACATGTTGGTTCACAGTTGTATTAATGTCAAAAAGCATATTTCCCATGGCTGGACTGTTGCTGGCATGCGGTCTTTTGTATCCAGATTTAGTTTCTTACTGGTTTAAGAGGCCAACTTTTTTTTTTTTTACAAATGATATGTAGCCTTGCTTTATATAAAATGAAGGGAGCTGGACTTTCTGTTTCAGATTTGAAAATGCTTTTTCATGTGATGCAAATAAACCTCTAAATTACAAAATGTTCATCATGTCTCATTAATAAAAAATATTTAATTACATAATAATAATAATAATAATACACAAACAAGACCATAAGAAGCAACCACACGAGCTTGCAGGTTTAACCACACCAGGTCATGGCCACACCAAAACGAGCACTGAAGCCCATTTTGACCTCCACATCTCTGCATTCAGTCTTCATAAGTGGTGACTTCCACATGTGTGTACATTTTACACTTCATGTTACACTTTTGAAGTGTGGCACGAGCTGCTTTCTGGGGCCGACCTCATAGGTGTGGGGGAACTTCATTCCCTGCGTCCTATCGTAGATCTCGTGCAGAGTTTGCTCCCACTTCACAGGCGACACCAGCTGCTTCACCAGCTGCCTTCGCACGTGGCTCTCATTCATGTAGCGTTTGCCATCCACGTTGGAGTACACGTTGATCTCGGGGCGACGGACCTGAGCGGGAGAGAAATCTACGTAGGGCTGCCACCTATTAGTCGATTAGTTGACTAATCGGTCGGTTTGGTCTTAGTCAACTAAGATTTCTTTAGTCGATTAGTCATTTTTTATGCTTATTCGTGCTTAAGTCGATTAGTCATTTTTTATGCTTATTCGTGCTTAATTACTCATTTCCAAGAAACTTATGAGCACATTTATGGTAAACACAAGATTTAAAGTGGTGCTTTTGCAGGATTAATTGTGGAGAAACTCAGTTTTACAGATGGTTAATTAACTACTGTACATTTATATTGTGCTTTTCTAGTCTTGACCACCTCTCAAAGCGCACAGCTCTGTCAATTAAATCAACTAATCGATTAGTCGACAAAATTGTATAAGTGTTATTCGACTAAGAATTTCTTTAGTCGAGGACAGCCCTAAATCTACGTGTTAGGTGACAAGCACTTGAGGTGTGCAACTTTGAAAAGTGGTAGCTGAACAAAAATGGCTATTGGTGAGGTTAGAAAACCTTTCGTGAGATGTGGATGAAATGAATTAATACTAGTAATTAAAGCTGTCAGATGAATGTAGTGGAGTAAAAGTACCATTTCCCCTCTGAAATGTAGTGGAGTAGAAGTAGAAAGTGGCATGAAAAGAAAAGATTCAAGTCAGTACAAGTACCTCAAATTTGTACTTGCAGTCTTGAGTAAATAGTTATATTCCACCTCTGCTCAAAGTAGAGTGAGAAATGTTTGCATAGGGCCTTGTGATTATGAAATAAACACTAACCTATCTCTGTTTATCCATCAGACTGCCATAATGCATTTATGTCAAACTTCATCTTACTAAATATTAGACAAAAGTTGCAGTAAATGACAGGTGGAGGCTCCTACAGCCTCTGCACATCCCTGCACACCACATACAGCACAAGGTGTGTGTGTGTGTGCTTCCTGCATGGGCTCACATATGGCATTTCTCCCTGTTCATTCAACTCTCACTGTCTGCGAGTGTGTCTGTGTGCGTGTGTGAAAGCGACACACTTCATTTAACATGACACCAAAGACTCAACACCACATGAAAGCATTGCGTTGCAACAGGGATAGCCTGTGTGGATCCCTGGAAGAAAACGTTCTAGTGTTACTGTGTTTCTTGGCTCTTATTGGGCAAAAATTAAGAGATATTGACATTGATACCATAAAGGAAAAGTGGTTCCAAGCATAGTGAATGTGACAATTCACGGCCCAAACTGAAAGGGATGTTTGGGAAGGTGACATCTTGAAGACAGCAGCAAAAATGTTTAAACTATTCCAGGTAGTAGAATGTGTATAGTACACTTTGTGTGATGCCAATGTAGTGACATTAATGCATAATGAAAGTTGGCTTTTTAAGAAAATGTGCCGACATGCAAAAATCGGTCCCTTAGAGCACAGGCTTTAAATTATTTAAGCATTACATTTTTTTAATTATTCATTTCAATGTCATTTTTTTTTTTTTTTTTTTTAAAAGATTCTTCACATCTCCATCTACATAATGACATTAAAGCTGCCACTTGACCTTATGGATCTGTTTAAGACCGTTTACACGTACATGGTTATTTTGAGAAACGGAGACATTTCCCTTCGTTTGTGCCCTTCGTTTACACGCAAACAGAGAATTTGCCTCTGAAAAACGAGTCTTTCTAAAACCTCCGGCCAGAGTGGAGATTTTGGAAAACCTTGTTTGCATGTAAACTGAGACAAACGGAGGTTTAGGCAGCCGAGGAAGTGAAGAAGAGAAGAGAGAGGAAGTCATTAATTGCTGTTGTTGCTATTTTCGGGATTCTGATTGGCTAACATGGGCTTGCGCTTCTCATTACACTGCCACCTACAGGTTTGGCATGCTCTTGACGGCATATATACACTGTAAACAAACACTTTTCTGAAAACTGACAGCTGTGCACAATGTTATTTTTGAAAACGGAGAGGTTGAAATGTCCGTTTATGAAAATAGCTGGCCACGTGTAAACGTAGCAAAAGTTTTGCTAAGTTTCAGCAGATCTAAGAAGATTCTAGGAAACAAACTTCATTTTGCAACAACAACAAGGGCTGTGCCCTTGCCTTGCAATGGAATTCAATGGAAATGGTCTATAGAACTTTATTTAGCCTATAGTCTTAGTAAAATAAATGCATTGTTGTGTTTAATAAAAATATTTTAATAGAGAAAGTATAACATTTCATTTTGTTACATTGTTAAGAAGACCCTAAATGAACTTCATATCAAATGCCATGTTGGGCTATACACTTCTACTTTGCCGTTTTTCAGTCTGGAGAAGTCATGTGATGCAGCCTAACATCACACAGTGTGTCATCACCGTAGACATACACACACAAAGATCCCAGTTTTAAATATCTGTACATATTCATGTCTAATGTAAAATGTTAATGTCTTTACATTTTTATTAGAATATACTTTTAGTTTCATATTGCTTAATAACCATACAAATAGATGTATAAAATGATATAAACCCATCCTAATATTGTGTTAATGTACTGTACATATAACTGTTTATTGTGTTTTGTCTGATCCTTTGGCAACATTGTTATTGAAACATTCATGCCAATGAAGCCCCTTGAATTGAATTGATAAGGAACATGTTCTATATGATCTATGGTCATCACATTATGGAACTTGTCATGCACAGTGACATCACAGTGTGACACATTCTAAACCTTCGATGGCATTCCATGGTTCGGTTTAGAATACAACCCTGGGTTCTTACAGGCAGTTAACAGTCTGATCTCGTGAACGACGCATCTCTTTGTGTGACAGAATTCAAAACGTCCGTACAACGACAGAGCAATACTACTCTACACTGCAATACTCCACTATCGCAACAAATACTTTTGTTCAGCGATCATGGCAACGATGCCGGCAACAGTGGTCTGCCCAACTCCCAGCGTACAGCTCGAGGATCGGAAAAAAGACCAACTGGAAACTCAAGAACGAATCACCCAGCTGGTCTCCGAAAATGCTGGCCTGGAGGACGAGAAAAGGAGAATCCTGACGGCTCTACGTTCAGAGAGAACCATAAGGAAAAACGCCGAAAAGGAGAGTAAAATCAAGGAGAAGGAGAAAAATGATGAGATTTGTGATCTCAGAGAAAGTTTGAAGGCAGCCAAACTCCACTGGATTGGTGAGTTCAACCGGGTCGTCAGGCTCTTGAAACAGGAGCAAAAGAGGAACAGAGAGACCCAGGAGAAGAAGATTAATGATACATTATCAAACATACCAAACCAGAATTTGATGGACAAGGACGCAAAGCTCCAAACTCTGGCAGAGGACAACGATAGGAAGTTGAGCCATGTCATCCAGGAAAAGGATGATCTGATCAACAAAATAACGGAGGAAAAGACGGCTCTAGACGTGAAGTATTTGGAGAGCGAAGCCAAGCTCATGGAGAAGGAAAGGCAGATCATCCAGAGGGAGGCAGAGTTTGAAACAAAACTCGCCACTCTGGAAGACCAAATGACGTGTGAGCTCGCTGCAAAAGAGGAGAGCTTGGAGAAACGGCGTGAGCTGGAAAGAGAGAGCAGAGAGATGGAGTGGAACAAAAAAGAGAGCCAAATGGAGAATGAAATCAAGCTCTTAAAAGAGAAAATCTCTGCTCTTCAGGTACAAAACCACAGCCTCCAGGAGTTTGAAAAGATGAACGGAAGGATGGAGAAGGAGTGGAATACCAAAGAGAGCCAAATGGAGAATGAAATCAAGCTCTTAAAAGAGAAAATCTCTGCTCTTCAGGTACAAAACCACAGCCTCCAGGAGTCTGAAAAGATGAACGGAAGGATGGAGAAGGAGTGGAATACCAAAGAGAGCCAATTGGAGAATGAAATCAAGCTCTTAAAAGAGAAAATCTCTGCTCTTCAGGTACAAAACCACAGCCTCCAGGAGTCTGAAAAGATGAACGGAAGGATGGAGAAGGAGTGGAATACCAAAGAGAGCCAAATGGAGAATGAAATCAAGCTCTTAAAAGAGAAAATCTCTGCTCTTCAGGTACAAAACCACAGCCTCCAGGAGTTTGAAAAGATGAACGGAAGGATGGAGAAGGAGTGGAATACCAAAGAGAGCCAAATGGAGAATGAAATCAAGCTCTTAAAAGAGAAAATCTCTGCTCTTCAGGTACAAAACCACAGCCTCCAGGAGTTTGAAAAGATGAACGGAAGGATGGAGAAGGAGTGGAATACCAAAGAGAGCCAATTGGAGAATGAAATCAAGCTCCTAAAAGCGCAAAACTCTGAACTTCAGGTCAATCTCCTTAGCCTGCAGGAGCTGGCTGAAAAAACGGACAAGGAGAAGGCCAGAATGAAAAAGGAGGAACAAAAGGCCAAGAAGGCGGCAGAAAAGAGGCTGAAAAAGGAGAGGAAAGAGGAAGAGGAGCGAAAGAGTAAACAGAAGAAGGAAAATAGGAAGCAAGAGAAGGAAGAATTGAAAAAACAGAAGAAGGAAAAAGAGGAGCTGGAGAAAAAAGTCAAGAAAGAGCGGAAGGAACAGGCGAAAAGAGAGAAGGAGGGATTAAAAAGACAGAAGAAAGAAAAGGAGGTGAGAGTGACGGAAGAGGAGCAGAAGGATTAACACCATCAACCCTTCTCTCCACTTCACCTCGACTCCCCCCCCCCAAAAAAAAACAAACTGGGTGATCTGGTTACCTGCCACATTCCAAAAACTTGCAGGTTAAAATAGTCATGGTGTACTCCGGGTGATCTGGTTACCTGCCACATTTAAAAGACTTGCAGGTTAAAATAATGTTGTTTACTCCGGGTGATCTGGTTACCTGCCACATTTAAAAGACTTGCAGGTTAAAATTTAAAAATAGTGTTGGTGTACTCCGGGTGATCCGGTTTCACTGCCACACTTCAATTATTAAAATGTCTTTTTTTGAATGAATGAATCTCATATCTGTGCATTTGTCTTTTTAAATGGGTTCAATAAAAACACACATCTGTGAAAACCTGACCGCAAATGTTTCACATATTTACCTTTTTTGATTGAACTGAAGATGATCTTTCATTTTCACCTTAAAGGACAATTCCAGCGCAAAATGAACCTAGGGGTTAATAACATATGTGTACCCAGTCGACCCTTCTCTGCTAATCGAATGTGTATTTATCTTGAAACGAGCTAGCACGAACCAGCGATTAGCTGCTAATGCTACCTTTCGGGGCAGAGGGTAAATCGCTATTTTATACCACTAACAAGGCTCAAAATAGCACCACACTTTAAAGGTAGCATAATGAGGTTCCCTACGATGGTGGCTCTCCATCGTGATGCCGGTCAACCATCACGATGGACGATGATATCGTCCATCAGCACAACCCTATTTCCATTCCTATGTTTTGGTCTATTATTTTCTGTATTGGTCAAGTAATGATTTCTTTAATCTATTTTTGAACTAATGATAAAACAACAAGGATGTAAAGGATTTGTTGTGGTACATTATATGTTCATCCTAAGGCTGCCATAATGCTCCATACCTTTTGGTGCCCTGCGATGACCCTACCATCGGGGAACAGATAGTTGGCCACAAAGCAAACCGGCTCCTTGATCCCCAGGCTTGTGCAGTGCTCTTTAGCCTGCACACAGGCATGTTTCTACTGGGCCTGTGGCCTACCGATGACTGACAGCATCCCACTAGCAATCAGCTCAGATGCTTTCTGCATGGCCTCTGCACGGACCAAGACACATAGGGGGTCATGTATTATATTTCTTTTAACTGAGCAACATCTTTGTCATGTACGTTAAGTACAGTTAAGTAAGTTAAGAAACACGTTTACCTTCTGCATAGTTCATGGCACCAGAAAAAAACAGGGCAGCAAATTCTCCAATGCTGTAACCCGCAGCAGCAACACACGTCTCAATGGCCTGTGGACAGAAGTGTAGAGAGTTTAAAAAAGAAAATATACTAAATAAGATGTTTTACCCAAGGGCGTAACTTTGGGTTCGACAATGGGGGGGTTGAGATCTCTACTTTTGAGCCAAATGGAAATTTTGAACATATTAAACACTAGAGATGCACCGATAGACCGGCTGGTTTTCACGTGCTCGGCCATGACCAGCGACCGGCAGGTCAGTCTGACGTATGCTGATTTCATGCCGGTAGTGATTGGATGTGAAAAGAAGGAAATGGTTCTAACACTGCATTTTAGATGTGTGTGAATTTTCCTCTTCAGGAGTAATTTATATAGTTCTATTTTATAGCAATCCATTATCTGTTCAAAAAATTTTCTAAGTTCTGTGCAAAATGTTCTATTAAAGAAAAGATAGAAAATAAATATTAGTGTGTGCTGTAAAGTGGTTAGAAAAAATAAAATCTGAATCGGCTAAAATCGGTATCAGCTGGCCTATTATACAGGACGGGTGGGAACTTTACCTGCATCATATTTGGGTCACAAAATCTTTTACTTTGTCTTTACTGGATCTATTTTTACTTTGATGTTGCAGCAGTGCCTTTACCCAGTACCCCCATTTCAGTTACTGCATATTGTATCTCAATTTCAAGTGAAACTAACATCCATGCAAAGGTTGTCCAAACGGACACACTCCCTAAACTGCCATCTATCCCGACTTTTACTAGTTCTAGCAAATCTGCAGCATGGTATATCAGTGTGATACCCAAAACACTTTCTATGTTATCCAGAAACATAACCCAGGAGTAGACAAAAGTAATTGTGTATGATTGACAATCAATCACGATGTATAGCTTTAATTTAATCAAGTTTATTATGTAAAAGAATGACATTAAAGATAAGACATTATACGATTATGACACATTAATTAAAAAAACTTGAATAGAACATTCCATTGATATATTGTCAATAGTAACCTTTATACTTTGTTAATAAAGCGGAAGGACTTTTGTTCTTGAGGAAACATTCTCCCAGAGAGAGTATTAAACAAAATCTTTCATAACTGTTAATGGCAATGCTAATGGTAATTCTGAGATCAAACATCCATCCTGTTAAGAATCATTACGAAACATCACAAAATGGTTAACATTTTCTTGCGCAAATCCCCTTTAACTGCAAACTAGTGTGGGAAAAACAATTGACAGAATATGGTTGTATTGGTTAACACAATTTTGCATAAACAATTCTCTCCCCATGTTGACTGTGTGCTAATAATATTAACATACAGTCAACATGGGAACTTAAGTCATACAGCAGGAGGTGGAACAAAATACTAAACTGGTATAACGCTTTAAAATCTTAATTCATTGATTTTGTTGGTGAGTATGAATGTAAAACTACATACCCTGTAACAGAATCTCAATTTAAGACATTCTGATTCCAGCATTCGAGTTTGGCCATTAAACAGGACCATCCTAGTGTGAAACACTTATACATCAACCAAGCTTACCCAAATTATACCAGTCAACATCAAATATACATATTCAACACAAAAAGATTTGTCAATCCATAATTAGCTCTGATGTCCTGTTACTTCCTACAAATACCACAACAAGTTTAACAGTGTATTAGTCCTGCCACTGTTACTTCAAGTTCTGCTAGTCTAATGACATTTTTTGTTTATTAGACTATTCCGCCTATTGGCTCTCAATGTAATTTTGCCACCAATACCTGGCAATATTGGCATAACTATTTTTACTAACAGCTGTTGCTTTATGAGCAACATATTTGTGCATCTGCCACACTAAACAGCATGACATTTCCTGTTGTTTTCTTCGTCTATACAATCCATATTCCGTTTATGTGCATAGGATTTTTATAGATATGCTGTGTGTGTTCATTTTGCACATCATAAATAAAGAAAAGGAACATTGAGCATGTTAGGACACAGGACTTGCTGAATGAACCACGCTGAATATTGAGAAAGCATGACATGAATAAGAAAGTTATATTGTCCCAACATTTAATCTTAAAAGTGTTGCTGAGATTAGCTGAGTCCAGCAGAATAAAATGAGAGGCCAACGTTAATAAAAATCCCCTGATGTGAGTTAGGTTTCAGTGCTGTGTCCCTTAGTCCCAACATAGATACGTTTTACATTGTAATGACAGCATGTTTCTGAAAAACATTAAAGCCATAGAGCATCTGATATCATTTAGTGTAAACAGTGGAGTTCCTTCGGACAACCACAGATGATCGCAAACAGCAGTGTATTGTCCAACACACCATAAAACTGAGACTTTGAGAATCTAGAGTTTACATTATTTTTTGACAATGCCAGCAAATGAACTGAACCTCTAGATTCAAAAAGCCACATTCATCCAGTGCAAACAGGCTCATTAATAATGCAGAGTAAAAATGAAAAACGCTTTCTTAAATATGGCAATAATGACAATTTTTCAAGCTGATAAATTCACTTAACTGAATGATAAAAAAAAAGAAGAAAGCATGGATATGTGTTCTCATAACACTAGAAAAAGTAGCTGCTACTGTCCTGCCACTAGAAGTTACAGGCCTGACATTTCTGGAGTAAAGTAGGAAAGGTCTCGCAAGCATCGGCTGAGCTCCCAGAGACTTTGTTCAGTATTAAAGCTTGTATAATGAGCCTGGTACCTCAGCAAAGCAGCTCCTTTTTAATTCTACAGGCTGGCTGCACAATAGAGCTTGGCTCTGTAGATCAGAGTGAGCTCACAATGAGCCAAAAGGAGGTTGTGCTAGTGTTTATGTTCTCCTTTTCAAATTGTCTCATCTTGTCTGAAACTGGGCTCTGTCTCAAGGGTTTGTAGCGTTGTTTTCAGAGTTTAAATGCTATGAAGTCTTACCCAAGTGTTCTTGCATATGGATTCCTACTATACACAGAAGTAGCCTTCAGTTTACCAAAATAGAGGAAATGAGTAAAACACTTAATTACTTTCTGTCTTTTCAGTAGTCAAAGTTGTTCAACCTGAATCTCTTCTTTATGAAAACATAACAGTGGTCTGGGGGTCACGGATCGTTTAGCGATAATGAAACATGGAGCAGCACGTAGGAGTGGTGGAATGGCAGATTTATGGACACGTACGAAAAAAGCAGATTTTTTTTATTTATCTAAATGAAGTAGTCTCCAGTAAGTCATTATGTTCAGATGTTGAAGAGTTTTCACTGATGAAAAGGTAAAGAAGCTTCAGCAGTAATTTAAAAAACAAAAATAATTTCCACTGGCCCGAGTAACCTAAAGGATCAACAACTCCAGCCCAATGAAGGAAACAAGACCACTCAGTCCTCTTGAATAAGAATGAGGCTCGTGTTCACAGCAGCCTGTTCACTGATTTGAAGATAGTGAAAGCCTCATTTCCTGGCTGAGACGCTGACTGATTGAGCTGCTATACATGCAAATCAAGGCAGCACAGTTCCACTTCTGATGTCCACTGTGCTCCATATCCAGACTCTCTCTCGAGTGCCATGTAAGTAGTGCATGTCCTTGACTGTGATTCCCTTCCCGTCTGGGTCCAACAGAACAGTTTCAAGCATTCCCCCATTTAGATCCACTTGTCTGTCTCCAGTGATGATGAGAGATATATTGCAGATTCAAACGCTATTCTTCAATCTTGTGTGCAGCAAAATAAACTAAATGCTGTAGTTGTGTACTGAGGGTGCATGATTTGAGTTCAAACAGCACCTACGAGGAATAAAAGACCCACTTGAGTTTACATACTGCATGCTTTACCTAAAAACACACAAACAAACCAAAACGTCTGCTCATGTTCGAAACAATATTCCAGTTGTTCAGCACACTCGTGCAGACCAAAGAGCTGGGTCTACATCAGCATGTGAGAGTGAGAATACAAACTTTCAGTGGTGATTGTGATTGACTGGGGTCCCACTGGAGCAGCCTGTCTCCCTGTCACCCACACATGAAGGACAGCCTCAGGGAGCAGAGGTCCATCCGAGCCGCCGCCGAGGAGGCCATACAAGAAATCTTGCTTCAGAGACGGTCAAGTGTTGGCGAGCTGCATCCGTCTGCCCTGCTCTCAGACAGAAAACTCAGACCCGCCGCGGCGAGCATGGCTCAACAGCAACAGGCGCCGCAGACGCAGGCCTGTGAATGGATTGCACCACTGCAGGGAGGGCGGACCCCCAAACACAGCTCTCATTCCGTCCCATCTCATGCGACGCTCCCACATGGGCTTCTCATTTTTGAGACGTTCAATCTCCTGCAAGACATACATAAAAAGAGCCCTCATTAAGTTATCGGTTTGTTTTGGCTCATTAGCCTGTTAAGACACACAATTACATTACATCTTTCTTCAGTGTTTTTCCATTTGTGTACTGTCGGCTGTGACATGCGAATTTCCCTCCGGGGATAAAAAAAAGAAAAAGTATCCATCTATCTATATTAGCATTGGGACAAACCTGAGAGAAAACCGTAGGGTATAATATTGATACTTTAAAAACAAAAAACAAGGTATTAAATGTAACTAATATCATATTAAGAGCCAAAAGGTATTTATCAAGACTAAGGTTCCCTTGTCATCTTACAGGGACCATCGCTGCCACACACACACACACACACAACTTGTTGAGAGGAACCAAGCTTGTGGGGTGCAGTGGATACTGACCGTCTCGTCATTGCAGATGGAGTGGAGCTGCGTACCAAACATTACAGCTGTAAAGGTGAGGAAGAGGACGGCTTCGAGACAGAGGAAGATCAGCAGCAGTACAGACACCCCTGGAGAGAAGTCACTGCACTCTGGTCACAGGAGAACAGGACGACAGGTGGAGTTTTTATTTTGCACTGAACAACTGAGATGTCAAATGAAACACAGACTGAATTAACAATGCATATATTAATATGGGACTGGATGTCCTAAAACACCGGTTAGCATTGAAAACATAAGGGTTGGAAATATTTCCTTGCTAAGTCAGAGTATCATTTTGTAGAGGGCAGAAGAGGCTCGAAGAATGAAATACCATCTTTATTTACTGGTTCATTTTCAGCTGTTCTTACAGGATAACAATCCCTTTACCACTCTGCTCCGTCTGTCGCTCTTCATCTCGATAAGCAGTCTCAATTTCTTGTATAAATAGCTGTATTTCTGACTCATCTCTCTGACATTCTGTTTTTGTATTTTTGACACAAACACGTCATAGTCGATGCTGCAACACAGAGAGGCCTTACCGTTCCACTGGACTTTAATACAGGTGAAGAAGTGCATACCACTGAGGCCCAGGGCATGGGCAGAAATCAAAGCTATGTACATCTGCAGAAAGAAGAAGAGAGAATGTAATGTGAAAAAAATTATCAAGAGAAGGCAAAAAAGATTCCACTCTTAGGTTGGTATGCAGATACTGTGGTAATGTAGGCTAGCTCATTTCACAGTTGTAATAACACTTTAAAATATTTGGACCTGCAGGTAAAAAAGAAAAAACAGTGTGGTGCTGTGTTGCTTTAGTTTTTTTTACTATAAACCTCTCTGTGAGGAGCGCAGACTAAACATTTCATCTCACAGGTGACCTTGTACTGCTCAGCCATAAATGACAGCTTTATGTTTCTGTCATCAAAAAGTTCCAGTCAGCATATAAAGCCATAAAAAAGCGCTGATGTTGTTGAGACTAAACAAGTGTCTGTTGTGCACTACATCACTGTAGACCTCAGCTGATTCCAGACAAATCTGAACTTGTTTTTTAAATGTATTTATTATAATGAACATTAAGTGATTCAGAGGAATTATCGTGACCATTAACTATGTATTTCCTATCCTTACCGCACCCCTTGTGAAAATAATGCGTACTACTCCATACTTACAGTGAAAAGTACAAAGAATCTCTGATTCTTTTCTCCCACACAGTTATTGACCCAGGGACAGTGGTGATCCATCTTCCGGATACATCTTTTACAAATACTGCAGGCAGGAGAGAGAAGATGTTAAGGATGACACACTGCTAAACTAACGCAAAATGTGCAAATACAGACCGTAGTAGTACAATTTGGATGCTACACAGTGTGGTAAATAAGCATGTCACAATTTAATTCTGTGTAAAATTGGCCACAACAATTAGACTGACCTGCAGTGGTGTGCCCTCTCAGGCTTGATGCTGCAGCACTTCGGACACTTGTAGATGACCTCGCCAGGCTTCAGCTGTAAGCTCTCCATGTACTCCTTGGTTGCGTTGCCCTTAGGAACTGCACCCTAAGGAGTTACAAATGTCCAAATAAAAGCATTATAGCTCAGAGAAGTCAAGCTGTGTAACTCTGTGTATGCAGCAATTCTAACTATTGTTGTTACGGTTTTAGGCCTGTGAAAACACCCACTACTTGTACACACAATAACTACCCGTCTCATCTTTGGGAGTTAAGTAAGATTGGATGTTTAACTCAATTTCTTCAGCACGACATAATGAAGGGTTTGGTACATTCAACAAAAGTAATCTCTTTGGTCTGGGAGCTTCCGATATAGCCATTACCTGATTGAATCACAATCGGGTGTAACTACCATTTAAAGTCAAATGCACAATTACATTTTAAACCTTTTGGCACACTGCTGCACAAACTTCGGTGTACTACGTTGGGCATTTAAAGCAGCAATTGTTAAGGTTGTACTGCTGTGAAGCGGTCATCAGGCATCTCTGTTTCTCTGAGTCAACATGCAGCAGCAGCACAAACAGTATTTTACCTACAACCCCCTGAAGTAGGGCTGGGCAATATGGAATGGAGAAAATCTGATATAAATAATTATATTTTAGATAAATAATCATCAGTAATGGGGATATAATGTTAAATCATTAATAATATAGGCCTAATAATTGATGCAGCTTTTAAAACCAGGAAAAGACTAAGCCATTCAATATCCCAAATCTAAGTCAATATCTAGTCTCATATTTCGATATCGATATAATATCGATATATTGCCAATTAAAAAGCAGCTGTCAATAGAACTAACTACATCAAGTCAATTGAACTTTGAGGAGATAAAGTATTTTTTAGTTCCGATGGGATGGAAATGCAAACATTCAATTCCTGACTTTGTTCCTTGGACTTTTATTGTCTGGGAACATTTGGTCAAAAACAAAAAAATAAAAAACACTACGATACTCATATTAGCAAATTAAATTTACTAGGATGTGCTACGGAGTTTTCCCCCATCCAGCATCCCTCACGCACTGTCCCTCAGCTCAGTGTCCCAGATTACATCAGTGATGGCACTGGCGATGCTTCCTAATTAAGCTCCAAATTGAGGGTATCTTTTTTTATTATAGTATTATAACCTTTGTCTTACTCATCGACTGCGTTTTCTCTTCCTTTCAAACCCTCCCACCCTCTCTACATCTTCAACCTCAACTTTACCCACTCTTACTTCCCTTAACATCCTTACCGGGTCCGTCAACATGGTGCGCAGATGTGATGCCAATGCAAGCACGGCCAGGGAGTTGAAGGTGGCCCCGTTCAGCAGAGAGTACCAGAAGTTCTTGCCGGGCAGCAGCATGACAAAGTTCACTACGAACTCAGCATACAGCACCAGGAACCAGGTCATGCCTGCACACACCATCCCACAGCTGTCCTGAATGAACCACATTGTGCGGTTCCCTGCGGTGTGGCCAGCGTGGGGACCACCAACCATCACCCCTGCTGCCAAGCTCCCCGTCTCCACATCTGCACCTGCCGACAGCAGCGGGTGATGCTGCTCCATATCTCGCAGTCGGTGGTTTGAAGACTGCATCCTGTCCTAGGGGAAGAGGAAATATTTCAAGCAAGATTCAATTTAGGGCTACTGTCTATTTTTTAACCAATGATTGACCTAAATATTTCAAATATCATATCCGTTTCCAGAGGTGGAAAGTAACTAAATACATTTACTCACTTTACTGTATTGAGTTGTTTTGTTGTTTATTTTGTTTAAAAAACACTAAGAACCACTACAGCTGGGGTGTCAAACTCAGTTTCCCTAAGGGCCATAATGGAAAATGAGAATCCCATCACGGGCCAGGCATGTAGATTTTATTGATATGCTTTTATTTAAGAGAAAAAGTCAAATATTTGACTGTATTCTTGTATGTCTCATATACTGTAGTCTTCTCACATTTTGGGCCTCATAAAGCCCCAAAAAAGTTCAGCAAAAAAGTTCCTCAGCTAGCGAAATAAGTTGAAAAAAGCGCCAAAACAGTTGAAAAAAGGCCAAAAGACAGCATCAATATTGTCTGAAAAAGTGCCAAGAAAAACTAAATTGGAATGCAGTATTCTATAGGCTACAGTACGAAGAGCAGGCTAAATCATGACACAGTGACATTTCCTTCATGAAATAAACAGCCTTGAGCTTTTCCTTTCAGAAAAGCCCAGTTAAACTATGGGAATATTTTTTTCTGTGGTTAGCTGTAGTAAAAAGGTCACAGTCACCAAAATAATCAGGAAACTTCACATAAGAGCCTTGAATATTATTTTTTCTTTTTTCATATTTATGGAAATTTTGCCAGGAGCTGTACATACATTGCTCAAACCAAAGTGTTGGACAGAAAACCAACTAACATTACCATCCTTAAACCACGCCACTAGCAGGGGCAAAGAAAATGTATGAACAAGGGTGAGTCAACTTTGGACCCAACTGTTCAGGGCCCTTTGAGCCATGCAGATTTTATTACAAAAAGACATGAGTCATTGGAGTTTCTTCCTCTGTATTTATGTCAAGAGCATAAGAGAACGTTCATGACCTTCCCGAGGGACTCTGTCCGCAGCTTTAAGATAAATCAATGGTTGACCTGATCCCTTTAGGAAACTGATCCTGCAACTGAGGAATACAGGCTAATAATAATAATAATAATAATAATAATAATAATCTGTACACCCGGTTAAGCCTACCTCCTGCTAGCAAGCTTCAGTGAGACAAAGTACACCAATTAAACCTGGCAGTACAAAAAAATATATATACTTAATAATCCGTGATTTTAGTTTATTTGGTGTAAAAAGAAAATTCATATTGCAATTTGCTGTTAGATTTGCCAGAGGTCAGATCCAAAACACGCATCTGTCTCTGCCCAGATAATCACTTTGGTTCCATTTTGAAGACGCAATCACTTGAATACAATGAACGCAAAAGATTTATACTGTTACTCTATTGCAGCAGATTTAATGTGACAATGCATATTTGCTCATAAGCACTAACACAGGATGAAAGCCAGTGACACAACTGAAAGACAATAGCCATCCACTGAAGAATCCTGTTTAACATGCTTTTACACCTTACCAGTCACTCATCATTTAGTCAGTGTTTAGCCACAGGCTTGACTTAAGTTGTTAGGTAGAGGTGTTTATTGCATTTGTTGAAGCTGTGTTCTGGTAGACTCTGATTTAATGCTCTGAAGCAAAGGACTGTTTCCTTTTGCTAAGCATTTTAATCAAATGAGACATTTCCAGTGAGATGGGTGGTGCAGCGCTAAGCTTTCAGTCTTTAGCTTACTAGCCAACCAGGCGGCCTTCCAAGCCCCACACTGCTGTTTGTTTCTGCTTGCATCCAAAGACTTTCCATGTCAGTGGGTGTCGTCGAAATTGCTTGCAAAATGGAAATGCCAACTGGGATAAAAGGTTTTTGGCCTGCAGAGCTGAAACCCCACACCAGCAAAGACGTTTTCCTGACAGCCAGAAAAACAGAGATCCAGCTACAGTAGGAGTCTAGCTCAGGCCACACAGTGATTCAATGGGAATCACTATGTGATTGGACCCAACTGTGGGTTGGTGTCAAGTGATTCGGAGTCCGTATATTTGATGGGTCTCCTGCTCCTGGCTATTAAAATCTTTGTATGCACTAGACAGGCAAGTTATTAAGTTATAGTAATCTTAGAGCAGCACTTAAATTGGTTTGGTTATAGGCTTGTTGTTGTTGGTGACACACCAAAATATCATTGATAGTGACTTTAAATCATGGGCTACTGACTTCTAAATGGCTTACTGGAGGCTACACTGTACAAACGCTATGTGGCTTTTAATTCAAATTTCAATATTTGTGATAATGGCTCAATGACATCAGACTATATTTCAGCCCCATCATAATAATGCAAAAACATGCTAACAGTGGTTTTCTGCATATATATATATATATATATATATATATATATATATATATATATATATATATATATATATATATATGAGATTGGGATCAGGGCCGATCCACGCATGTTTAATACGTTGTAGTCTCACTTTGCCAGTTAAAGTTTTGAAGTTAAAGCTGCAGTGGGTAAAATGCAAAAAAAAGTAGAGTGCAGCTCTCCTTCTCCCATCTCTGTCGCACGGGCAATGCAAGTGCAGAACAGCCAATAGGAAGGCGCGCTCTCGCTCTCTCTCTGGAATGAACTGTGATTGACCAAATTCTCCTGTGATGGCTAGATTATCTAAAACCTGGAAACAAAGCCAAGAGGAGGTGCAGAGTCTAGTTTTACAGAACACTTGAATTACAGTTTGCTAAAGGATTATGGAATTTTTGCCCAACGATGCCAAAAAGTGCCTACCACAGCTTTGAGTGGAAGTTTGTAACCATAGATACTGAGAGAAAATGCTAGCAATGCCAGCAGACATTTTTGGACAACTTAAGTTCTACAACGAAACCCTTTCCCGTCATGCCCGGTCTGTGAAAACTTGACAAAAAAAAAAAAAAAAATGCTAAAGAAATGTCAAGAAATATTACTATTTGTGGAAGCATGATGAGTGCCTGCCAAAATGTGCCTCTGTCTATTAACAGAGTGTAAATTGTAATTTCCCCACTGGGGATCAATAAACAGTATAAATTAAAAATTAAATTAACAAGTGAATTCAAATACAAACAATGTTGTTTACCGTGCATTACCAGCAGCATACTGTTTTTCTGTTGTCCTTAATAGGGCAAAAACCGCTCTTGCCCAGTTCAAGGTGTATTGATTTTTCTGTGGTCAATGAAAGGGAGGTCCATTAAAGCCACACCAGCTGGTTGTCCAGCTGTCTGCCCTTCCTAGTCAGAGGGCACAGCACAAGAGCCACTAGTCCCCCATCTCTCCCCTCTCCTTATCACTCTTCTTCTCTTCTCTCTGACCTACACAACCAGCAGTAACCTCTGTGTCATCCTGCTCAGATCACTTTGCAGGGTCACTCTGTTGCAGAGTCATCACACACAAAGTCAGAGCAAGGGCTGGCGTCTACGGTCAAAGAAAATTAGATGAAACAATAACCAAAATTATTCTTGACAGACATGGGTTTCAATTTGATGTTTCACTGTCACATTTCCAAATTGCTAAACAGCTTAATGGCCAACCTAATGTCAATCCTACTGAAAACAGTGAGAACCAAAAATAAAACCACCCCATGGTGAGAATGTTGACACTACTAAAAAAAAAAAAATGAGAACATAAGGGCCAATAACATTACAGGCTGCAAATGACTTTTCAGGCCAATGTTCTCCGGTACAGACAGTTTAGTAATAGTCTACTGCTTAGAAATGCCACTCTTTCGGCTTTTGTATAAGAGATAAACAAATGACATGAGGTTAGCTGCTTTGCTCCGTTTGCCCTTGTTACTCATTCGGCTCTGTGAAACAAAAGACATGTAAATTGAGAAAAATGTGGGGCAACCTACCTAATATGTTCTCTCCTCACAATAACATGCTGTGGTGTGTACGTCCTGGACCAGCATTCAGGATGAAGTACGTATGTAGGCTGGCATGTAGGCTGAGACCTGAAAAAGACACACAAACACACACAAAATGTGTTTAATATTCGAATCAAAATGAATAATATAAAAACACTCAGCTGCCAGTTTACTTGTTTATTATATATGCAAAGCTAAACTCAATGTAGCCTACTAACTTAGGTTATGGTATTATGTTTTGTTTTAACTATATATATATATATATATATATATATATATATATATATATATATATATATATAGATAGATAGATAGATAGATAGATAGATAGATAGTGTAGACCAAATGTTAGAAAGACCTCTCAATAAAATGCCATACAGTTCAACAGCACCGCAAAGTACAGCCTCCATAATGACCATACCTCTTTCAAACAGTTTTAACAAAAACTTAACATTATAACCTCCATGAAGGAAGGATGTATTACAGGGATGTTGTATTAGACTGTATTAGGCATACCTAATAAACTGGCAACTGAATTTAGAAACATTTACAGCCACACATTGTCACACGTTTGTACAATGATTTCTTCCTCCCCAACTGAATGGGTCTGTGTGGTGTCCAGGATTTTGCAAGTGTTCCTTTTTTACTCCCAGGAAACACACCCATCACGATAGCTATTCATTGCAGTGTGGTGACACTGCAAGTACTTTCTGCTAATAGTCTGTGAACTAACCGCAGATTTCTTTCTACTGACGTGACTCTAGTGTGAAAAAAAATATCCTGTCTATGGTGTTTTGACCATCTCAATAGCTTAGGTCTCTGTCCAAACCACACTGGTAATACTGACATGCAGCGGTTATTGATATGCAAGTTACCGACAATCACTATCGACCACATCCAGGCGTTCAGACCACAGACTGAAGCACCTCAACACATTAGTCACAAGTGAGGTGTGACTGAACTTAGAGCCCTTCATCACATCTCTGCTGCAATAATAAATGCAAAGGTCGTGACTGACTGACTGACTGACTGACCGACACTCACTCACTCACACACACACACACACACACACACACACACACACACACACACACACACACACACACACACACACACACACACACACACACACACACACACACACACACACACACACACACACACACACACACACACACACACACACACACACACACACACACACACACACACACTTGCTAGCTAGCTAGACACATTCATCCGGACTGCATGGTAAATCTCACTTGCTAACTAGCCACCAACACAAGCTAACACAGCTAACGTTAGCATGCTAACACTGTATGCGAGCAACGGGTGCAAAAGCAGAGCCTCCCGAGTGACAGCTAAATGGCATACCTTAATATTCCTAATTTATTTCGTTGGCAATGCCGTCTTAATACATCTTGAAGTCCCGTTTGAGCTAAACTTCAGTTCCAACGAAGCCGTACCTACAGCAGCAGCAACACATTGCTCTAACGGACTGACTGACAGTGACCACCAGCAAGGTAACGACCGAGCTTCCGGGGTTCGCCTCGGGTTTCTCCGTAACTGTTCGCATATGTCCGGCGAAATAATATTTTCTTAAATAGCCTCACCTCGTGGATTGTGACAGAATTGCAACTACAAAACTGCGATAATCTCAGTTTTCCACTACCGGGTGCTATTAGCTAAATACAGTGACAGTACAGTACTGTCAACTGTCAAGTAGGTACAGTTTAGCCTACTTGACACTCTCAAGTAAACTTTGAGAAACTATACTGCGTTGAAATACAGCAGTTTAAACTATCATGATTAAGATGATGATGATGATGATGATGATGATGATGATGATGATGATGATATGTTTGTAATAGTAAAAGTAAAAGTACTTTGTTATGTTCCTCAGCCTTTACCTTCCCAGTGAACATCAAGTGGATACTTTTCAAATCCACCTGCACTTGAACTGCTCTGGCGCCCCAACCTTGACCACAATAGAAAATGGATGCATATTTTACAGTAGGCCTAGGCCAGTCTTTCTCTATCACTCTGGGCTAGGCTATCTGGTTTGCCTGGTCTGAACCCAGTCTCTCTCAAAAGAACAAACTCACTGAATCCTCTTGACATTTGTACAGTGACCATAACCTTGAACCTTGATCAAAATCCATGCAAAAGTAGTTCAGCAAAGCAGAAAACTGTTACTCTGCTCTCTTATACTTTCATGCATGTCACACTTCTGTTCTAGTCGTTGATGTCACAAGAAGTATTTTTGGGATTGACAGCTGAAGAAAAACATGGTCTCACTGAGTGAAATATTTAGCTTGTCTCCACCAGGGAGCAGCAGGACCTTCCTGGCTGCACTCTCTGCTGTCACGTGTCTCTCAAGAGTGAACTATAAAGCCAAGACAAAGCAGCTTGGCCCTTCTATGCCCTGTGTGTGCAGCTGCGCAGTGAAAACTCAGAGCTTCAGCCCTCTCCTGTTCTGGTTCAGAGCCAATATCAGCTGTCTGTTTTAAAAGGAGGGAGGGAAAAAATACCCAGCAATCCTCTAAAGCAGCTTAAAGGCTGAATCAGGGGACTGAAGCCTTTTCCATTTCCAGAACTGCTTTTCTCACTCTCTCCATTATAGCTAGATGAGCATCTGACTGACAAACGAGCAGTCGCAATGGCTACATGTAAAATGTTATCTGCATTCTCCTAAAGGCTCTCCCTCACCGGATACATTCCCCAAAAAACATCTCCTACTTGGATGTACATACCAGCATATGCATTAAAGGGATCAGCACTAAAAGACAAGGAGGGGAATTTGATTTGAACTCTTGATGTAATTAGGAGTCTTCCAATTAAATAATGAATGCTAAGTGCTCATGTAACAAACAAAATCTCCCACTGGGAGCCTTGGGTTCCTATGTGTATTATTATTATTTTGGCGCCATCCACCCCCCCACCCTCTGTTGACATGCTGGCTTTAGGAGCGAAATGATGTGAAGCAAAGTGGAGTGGAGAGCAGAGTGGTTTGGAGCGAGTGTGTGATGTAACTGTAGCTGGTCCCCCTGTGTGTGTGTGTGTGTGTGTGTGTGTGTGTGTGTGTGTGTGTGTGTGTGTGTGTGTGTGTGTGTGTGTGTGTGTGTTGCTGCTGGAATCAAAGGGGAGCAGAAGATGTGGGGCTTTGCTTACATCAGAGAGGATGAGAGGGAAAAATACATTTGGAGAATGACAAAGCAAGAACACAGGCAAAAAGTGATTATCACTGGAATCTGGAGCCTCACTTCTTGGCTGTCTCCAGAATAACATGTTATGGGTGTTTAAAGAATTTGTTAGCATAACCTCTAACATCTCATCAAACTACTTCATTTTGATATAATGCATTCTAATCTAATCTAATTTTGGCAGAGCGGCAGCCATTTTTATGTGTACCATTGCCATTGCAAAGAACTGTGACCATTGTAGTACTTCGAAGCATAGAGAGGCATCTTGTGTGCACTACATCCGTTGCCTTGGTACTAGAGAGGAATTGAGGATTACTGGATTTAATTGCTTCATATTTCTATGAGGAAGTAAAATTCTATACATTAAATGATAGATCAAAACTACACTGCTGGCACATATTCACCTTCAAAGACCAAATATATTGTATGCTACAAGACAAAGGTACCAGACCTGAGCTACACTGAGAGATGCCAGCGTGTGAAGACCTATTGAGATTTTCAGGGGAAATGTCTTGTAAAAAATCAAAAAAGAAAGCAGAAAAGTCTTTGTGAATTTTAAAAGAGAGAGACACCTCAAGAGGAACTGCTCTGATGTTTTTGAATTAAACACCCCTAGCTCACATTCATTTATCTGTGGCAGAGAGAAAGAGAAAAAGAGAAATTAGCATATAGCTACAGTTGGGTGCAATGTTTGATGGGTGTATGCAATCATAGGATGCTACATGGAGGTATTTACAGTATTACTGTATATGGAAAAATACAACTTGATATCTTAAAAAAGCTCCCATTAAATTAGAACAAATGTGTTGAATAGATGATAGATTAGAAAGCCTATTCTATGATATGAACATGATATTTGACCATACCCTGAATTAGGTTTGGGGAACCTTTAGGTGAAACCATTAATATGGTCAATTTAATCATGATTCACTTAAGAAATTGAGGATGGAGACGATTCTTTGTCTTCTTCTTCTATCTATTTGCAAAGGCATTACATTAGCCTATATAGTATTTACTAACTAACTCTGCTCATTTATAGTCCACACAGCAGACCGCGCTGGGGTGACTGTACTGTACACTGCCATCTGTCTATGCTGGAAATATCCAAGAAAAATGTATTTATGCAAACTCTCCTTAAGACAGACTGACGATAAATCAGTTCAGAAGTATCAAAGTCTTTACCGCTGGGAGTGTTGTCCTCAGTGGCATGAGGAATGGCACAGACCCGGGCCGTGATAGAATGGCCTCTAACCTTGCAGGCTTATCTCTGTCAGATCCACCTTCCCCTCGCCCACACAAATCCTCCTAGAAGCCTTTAAGAGGGGATTTTCTGAGTAGGGCAATCTGTTTGCCTTTCTAAAACCACAAGCGCAAAAACAGACAAGGGCCGAGGCCTACTGTCCTCCAGGCCATCAGCTCTGCTTGTATGTTTAGTTGCAGCGTGCACATGCAGTAGCACAGTGCAATGGAGTACAATGAGCTATACAAATAAGCAGTGGTGGAATGTAACTAAGTACATTTTTTTCAAGAACTGTACTTAAGTACAAATTTGAGGTACCTGTACTTTACTTGAGTCTTTTCTTTCCATGACACTTTATACTACTACTACATTACATTTCAGAGGGAAATATTGTACTTTTCACTCCACTACATTAATCTGACAGCTGTAGTTACTAGTTACTTTACAAATCAAGATTTTTGCACACAAAATACAATACATATGGTTTATAAAATTCAATGTTTTATTATAAGTTAAACTACCCAACAATATATAGGCCCACAAGTCCAGCTGAAATGATATGCCGATTAAACATTTAGTTGATGGACAGAATTCTTGTGATCGTTTCCAGTTTCCAAAAATCTTAGGATTTTAATTTTAAGTACATTTTCCTGATGATACTTTTCAACGCAGGACTTTTACTTGTAACAGAGTGGTATTAGTATTTTTACGTAAGTAAAGGATCTGAACACTTTAATCAATGAATCAATCAGACTTTTCATACATAAAAATGTAGCACACACACACACACACACACACACACACACACACACACACACACACACACACACACACACACACACACACACACACAAACACACACACACGCACACACATACAATTGCCCCTCCCGGCTCCATTCACCCACCCACCCAACCACCCCTAAATTGACAGAGATTATGTCATTCAAAACAGGAACAAGCTGAACCAACTCGGGAAACGCCATTATATGTGAGGAAACACCAGAGGCAAGACACCAAAAGAAAAAACTTAAATATATAAATAAAGAAATAAAATAAAAGCTCTGAACAATAGCTAATAAGTACATGAACTGTAAAATGTTAAAATATAAACATAAAATACAGATATATAGATAACTAGAATAAACAACTATTACAATTATTTATTACAACTAAAATAGACCACAAGTACACATAACTTGTTTAATAAAAGGCATGGCTAAAAAGGTAGGTTTTAAGTTTGCCTTTAAAAATATCAATACTCTCTGCAACTCTCAGTTCCTCAGGCAGGCTGTTCTTCCACTTCTTCCACCACTGCAAATTTATAACAGATAACAGCTCAAGAAGGTCACAAATGTAGCTCTTTTATTAACTACAGAAAGCTCCTGTAGTGTGTTGTTGTGGTGGAGTTGAATGTCTTTTGAATCTGCTTATTATTTCTTCCGGGAAGGGACTGGTACAATGGACTACATTAAGGCTTTGGCGAGAGGAGCCAACAGACAAACAAGTGCCTCCTTGACACACACACACACACACACACACACACACACACACACACACACACACACACACACACACACACACACACACACACACACACACACACACACACACACACACACACACACACACACACACACACACACACACACATATACCAGAGGATGACAAGTGGCAGACTGTGTTGTTTAACATGTTTCTAGAGACTACTAGGTAGAGACTAACAAGCGATAGAAAGTGGCTTGTATGAAATCTGATTCAAACCTGCAGCATTCAAAGTAAATGGTGTGCATCTTAGCTTGTTGTGCTGACATTATTCAACAAACATGTCACTTTCCCTGTCGCCAAACATCCCTCAGGTTTGCTACCTCGATGTGATAAGATAAGAGCTAAGCCTTGACCCAGCAGATGACGTGGATCCTTTTGGCTCACCTCAGTTTAGCATGGAAGGTGAGCCTTATTCCATTCTACTCTACTAAAAAAATGGCATTTTTGCTTTAGTTCCAGCCCATTCATTACAACCCCTGGTTAAAGAAATATAGCTAAAACACTACTCAGTGGCCAGGCCGTGCCATGTCTCAGACTGGAAGAGAATGTCATAGGAAAAGTTTGACATTATGGGAAATACTCTTATACACATTCTGGCGGAGAGTTTGATGAGAAGATTGATGCCACTCTCATGTCTGCCCATTAAATATACAGGCTACAGCCAGTAGCCAGTTAGCATAGCTTAGCACAAGGTCCAGAAACAGCAAGCAACAATTCTCTGTTTTACAGGGAGTTATCTACCAAACACTTTCAATCTGCTGGTTGCCTGGCAACTGCTGAGAGCCAAGAAATAGTCATGCTAAGCTAGCAGGCTGCAAGCTGTAGCTGTATATTTTTTAAACAGATATGAGAGTGGTATCAAGCTTCCCATCTAACTCTGCTAGAAAGTGAATAAGCGTTTTTACCAAAAAGTTAAATAATTCTGGTTCTTAGAAACATCTCTCACACACACACACACACACACACACACACACACACACACACACACACACACACACACACACACACACACACACACACACACACACACACACACACCACCCTTCCTGAGTGCCGCATCACATTTGCTAAAATCAATACAAAGCTTATATGAGGGCTTTTAAGGTACTGTAACCTTAGCTTTCCTTTTATAGGAAGTGTGTGTGTGTGTGTGTGTGTGTGTGCATGCATGCGTGTGGCTGTGTGTAAATCATGGTTGAGTGGAGATCCTCCTAATTCTGGACCTTGGTGGATTTGAGGCCTGATTCACGGTTCACCCTGCTGCTGCATGCTGTGCCGTGTAAGAGACCACATAGTGGAGAGGTCCATTTATAATTCAACAAAAATAGACTTCCTTTTTCTCTGGTTCTCCCTCTCCCTGTCTCCCTCTCTTTCCCTCGCCCCTCGGTGCTGTGCCTGTTTCTAACTGAATGAATCTTCCTCATACTTCCACAAACAGCCTCCATCTCTGGGCTCTCTCATCCGCCCGCCCCTCTGCTAACCCTGCCATCCCAAACCACTTAAAACAAGCGGCAACGTGCTTCCAGATCTAAATCTGAGGCCCAAGTAATCTTTGGCTTTTAAGGGTTTTTTAACAAGACATCAAGTTAGCTTTCCGTGATCATGTCAGATTAGGGCTACGCAGAGTGCTAATCCTTTTCCAGACACTTATCTCAGATGTGGGCATCGCTAAGTAATATATGTCAAACCTGGAAAAGTCAAAAGAGCAATGTTTTACAGGATTTTAGAAGATGATATTTTGACCACACAGTGGCTCAGTGGTTAGTGGTTACTACTGCCTCACAGCAAGACATTACATTACTTCACTGACTGAGGCCTTTCTATAAGGAGTTAATTTGTTGTCCCCTGAGTTTATAGGTTTACTTCGGGTGTTACAGTTTTTTTTACCACACCAAAAGACACACGTTAGATTAAGACAAATCCGATAAACGTTTAATTAAATAACCAAAACGGATACAACTGTGTTCAGACATTTAGTAGAAAGCACTTAAGGTGACTGCAGCCAAAAGTTTGTGTGGGCCTTTCTCTAGAAAGGGCAGATGAAAGGGCAGTCAGTGCAGGAGCTTTTTACTGGGATTATCAAGAGAGCTGACAGAGGTTATTCAAGAGTTATCTAATGTGTTTGTTTATGCATTATGGCACTTTGAGGGCAAACATCTTTACGTCTGTCCTCTTTTGACCATTATCTCACACGAATTGTGTGCCAGCATGCTCCATTTTCTGCCTAAACCATTGATTCCATATGATGAAAATGCATGAGAGACAGCCTCCATTAAAAGATACATTAGAGGGCATTTTTATTGCTAATCCCAGGCCCTTTAGGAACCCGCTAATCTGGATTATAGCATTTGTAGATCATTTTATAGCATAGTTTACATAGTTTCCTGGCATATGGTATTGACACGACACATCTCAGCCAATCATGCCATATATTTTTTATTTCAGGACAGTTCGCTGTCATTTGTCATGTCAGAGGTGTCACATAGCCTACTTTGAATAACCTTTTTATGAAAAACATATTTTGACACAATTGGCATCCGCAGGGTTGAAGGTTAATGGCCAGATCTGCTCTGTGAGCTGGGGCTCACATGTAAACAAAAACACCACTTTCAAATGTGACACTAGTAGACACAAACACATCTAGCCCTATACTTTCAAATATCAGTGGAAGAGATGGATTTCTGCAGCAGACTCATGTCAAATGGCAATCACATCTGCTGCCATGTCACCCAACAGTGTGGACTGTTACCATGGCCTTAATTTGACATTTACATATGTACTGTATACATCTGCGTTCTTTAATCATCTATTAGATCCATCCATATTCAGCACGAAAGGTGTAACAGTACAATCACAATGTTTTCAACTGATATTTCGGTTGCTATGCACTCTAAAATAATGCTAACTTCGTTATTATGACAACAAATAGTTGCCCAATAGTATAGTTTAGTCATGAATACATGATTAATATTGCCTTTGTCTTTGCTTACTTTGTGTTTCATAAAACAAACAAAAAGATTTTTTTTAAGATTTATTTGTCTTTTCACAAGTCAGTGTAATGCATTCATCTGTGTAAAACAACATTAACATCTGGAGCTCCTCTCTATCTTGTTACTCCTCTCTGTGTTACAGCAAACCACAGAGAGCCACTGCACAGGAAATCACATTGAGCTTTTCAAAATGTGTTCATTCTGAGCACCACAGCGTATCTGACTCATCCTAACACTTCAATCTACCAGTCCAACTTATCAGAAACCTTATTATATGAACATAGACAGACAGACAGACAGACAGACAGACAGACAGACAGACAGACAGACAGACAGACAGACAAGCAAACAAACAAACAGACAAACAGACAGACACACCACGGCCAATTTTAAAATGTAATCCTACAATGCTGTCAACAGTTCCACTTAAAGGTTAACACTATAACAAGAAGAGATTGAACAGATATAAATTCTTGGGATTGTAGTTGTCAACATGGACTTTGACTGTGTTTCTGAATTTGTTAATTCAGGATTGGATTGAATTTGCTGCTGTTTTGTTTTGTGAGCTGAGAAAATCAGATTCAAGGACTCTGCAATGTACCTTTCTTGTAAAGAAATTAAAAGGTTTTTAATGAGGAAATACAACAGACTACATAACATCAACGATTTAAAAAAAAAAGTTAGATAGATCCATGAAATTTAAATCATATCATTTTGAAATCCGTCAGCATTAATCTGACAGCTAAACTGCAACATGAGAAACAGCGCTAGCAGAAATTGAATACCGTGAGGAAAAATGACTGAAGGGTGCTTGCCAAGAGGTGAGAGGTTGCCATGGAAACATATTCAAAGGAAAGAAGATCCATTTGCCAAGATTTTAACAAGACATCTGACTCAGCCAAGATATTTGTTATTAGTCAGACATCACAGGCTTAGCTACCAGCAGATCAAATATAGCCTATCTAACAGCACAGTTTACAGTACAAATAGAGCAGAGGCACATATAGCATCATTGAATTGGTCTTATCATGAAATAGGGGGTTAAAGATGTTAATGCATTCACAATAATGCATCAAATTTGAGGGATATGCATTACTTTTAAACGAGTGAGTGAAACTAATGTGAGCAAAAATAAATCTAACTAGGAATAAATCGAATAGATAAAATAAATACACAATAAAGTAAACAATAATTCTCTCCCGCAGTTTCTCAGTCCATTAGCTTTACACGGCAATCAATGGATCATTAGGCCCCATCCGCCTCAATAATGCAAAAAGAGCAAACCAGGCAAACACCGCACAGCCTTATCTGCATCTCACCTCTCAACACAGGAGGAGCCAAGTAGGTAAACAACACATTATCCAACCAACGCTGTGTGCATCAACTGGCATCCTTCTGTCAGAAACTGTGTGCAGACAGGTCTGTGTCTAAGGCTACGTTCACACCGCAAGTCTTAATGCTTAATTTGGATTTTTTTTGCTCAGATCCGATTTTTTGTTTGGCTGTTCACATTACCTTTTAAAATGTGGCCTATATCAGATTCCAGTGTGAACTGTTTGCGTTTCCAACTGACCTGCATGCGCAAAAGAAAAATAACAATGACATCAGACGCAGCACGCTGTTGCACTAAAGTTAGGGAGGTTATGGAGAAAGTAAGCATTTTCGCTTTATTTCAAAATGTTTGTGTAATGGCAGCCGTAACATGAATGAGCAGGTGCTGAAGAGGAGAAGAATGAAGAGAAAGAGAGCCAAGTTGGCTATTTTGGCCTTTTGCGGGGTTATGGCTGCAAATTCACTACAGAGGTCTGTGTGGATGCAGAGACGAAAGCCGGGAGTGGTGGGACTGTGTTGTGAATAGCTTCACAAAGACGCAGTTCATTCAAATCCTTCGGATGTCGAGGGCAACTTTTGATTATCTCTGTCAGCGCCTCTCCTCAAGATTGTTACGGCAGGACACTCAATTTAGGCTAACTCCTGTTGGCGCATAATTGTGACAAATGTCGAAGTAGATTTACGTAAAAAATCCACCTTGGTTGTTCACACTGTGGCTGCATTGAAAAAAAATCAGACCTGGGTCTAAATCTGATTTGAAAAAAATCTGATCTGGACAATCCAACAATGGATTTGAGTGTTCACACTACTTCTGAAGAAGTCTGACCTGGTCACTTGACCACCCCAAAAAAAATGTGATTTGGGCCACTTTTGCCTAATTGACTGTAAGACATGCAAGCAGAATAGAATATGTGGGTTGTTATTCATAGCCTACATCTCACACAGGTTATTATCCATTATCTACTACATTACTATAAATGTAATACCTTCAGGTAGCCTATAGGGTGATTCAAATGATCAACCTGGAAAAGTGTGAACGCATTTGCATTTACAGTAGGCCTACTGTTTTTAAATGAAAAGATAAACATGAAAAATGCTGAACATCATATCAGTCTCCAGCAATTGCGTAACTTGTCTTCAGAAATTAAGCAGACAACGCATACATAGGGATCCTGATGACAAATGGCAGATAGTGGCAGATAGGTTAGAGCTTTGTGACTTGACATCTTAGCTTATAGACATCCCCGCACTGCCCACATCAGGGACAAAGCAGCCAATGGCAGGACGCATTTAAACCAGACGCCGATGTGACCAAACCAATGAGAGCGCAGCTGCTTTGTTTCCCTGCCTGGATGGCTCTGTTTAGTGCGCACATGTGACCTCAGAAGGCGCTTACTGGCATTTAAACATCATCGACAGGGTGCTGAAGCGGACAGCTCCCCATACAGATAAACAAACCAAAACCTGAACACAATGGCTCCTTTGGCTCCCCGTTATGGACGCTTTGAAGCTTTTTTCTATCTTTAACTCTCAGTGAAGATCTCCATTTCCCCAGCCGCGCATCATCTCTGAAAACTAAAGGACTTTATTTTTAAGCCGCTGACGAGAACGGCGACGTGTTCTCTCTACAAACGGCAGTTTAAAGCGGATGTTGTGACACCTGTAGCTGAATCTGGATCTCAGTCTCCCGAAACGAGAGCTTGGATGGTTTCACATCCCTTCTGCATCCGCCCAGCAGGAGAGGTGCTCTGGCGCTGTCTGATCTCGAGTGGGGAAGCGCAAAGGTATAGCCTAAAGCCATTTACAGACGCATTAATATCTAAGCCGCTCTCTGTGCCTGCTTGGACAGGAAGGAGCATGGATAGAGAGGAATTTGCTCTGACTAGTGCGTTGAAGGGATTTGTAGAGCTGGGGGTGTGCTCCTGTTGAAACTAAGCTAAGGACAGTGGATGCAGCACAGTCACTAACAGCTCGCCATTTCTCTTTCAGCCTTCTTTGGTTTATTATTTCATATTTTTGGCGAGTATATATATATTTTTTAAATCAGCCATGGGGAAAGATGAGTGCAAAACAATGCTGGACGCTTTGAACAAAGTGACCGCTTGCTACAGGCATTTGGTCATCGCCCTGGGAAGCACCTCGGACTCGCAGAACCTGCGGGAGGAGCTGAAGAGGACCCGCAAAAAGGCCCAGGAGCTGGCCGTCGCCAACAGGACTAAACTGACCTCTCTGCTCAAAGACAAGAGCATCAGCAAAGAGGACCGGGCCGAGTACGAGCGCCTATGGGTGCTGTTCTCGAGCAGCATGGAGCTCTTGGAGGTCGACATGAAACGGTCCCTGGAGATAGGGCAGGATTTCCCCCTCAAGGTGCCGACGAGACACCTGATCCAGACGGGGATGACCGGCAGCACCACCACGGTGGCGGCCCGGGCCATGAGCGTGCAGAACATGAAGTACGAGGCGGACAGCAACATCGACACGGCGGACCTCCGGGACCTGCAGTGCGAGATCTCCCAGGTGAGCCAGATGATGGAGGAGATGGAGATGAAGGTGCAGGTGGCGCCGTGGGCCGTCGAGGCGAAGCAGGAAGCAGGCGCGGAGCTCAAGTCCAACATGAGTGTGGGGAATTCCTCCGTGGGTGTGATCTCCATCTGCGAAGAGGAGCCCAAAGAAGAGGAAGGAGGCGGCAGCAGGGACACTGGCTTCGCGTCGATCTGCGCTGTGGTTATATTCTTAGTAATCGTTACGGTGGCTGTGGTTCTAGGATATTTGGTCATCAACATGTCCTGATGTCTATAACCAACATAGTCCAGTCATTTTAAGCCAAAATGGGGGTCAACCTTGAACAAATGGCAACAGAAGCAAACTCAACTGATTTTGTATCCTCAATATGTCCTGAATAGCTAAGGAAAAAAAACAACCGAGAAGCTCAAGTGAATAGGGTACAAATTGTAAACTTTAGATATCACCATGAAAATTACTGCGTTTATTATTTACATCAAGACAAACAAAAAATGTATTACAAGATTTTTGAAATTGTTTGTTAACATGAGTGCATAATCTAATTACATATGTGCTAATTTGCATAAATACCACAACAGATCTAAACATTGGGTACAGCCAGGTGAAAATGTCTTGTTGAATCTTGTTGACATCTTACAGTACAAGACTTAATGTTAAGGTCTGAATGGAACCCGTTTAGCATTAAAACATAGAGACAGGAAGAAGTACTTTAAACCAGGCTTTATTAATTATTATTGCAGAGATAGGGAACAGGACCTACCTTTTGTCTTCTGCATTCTCCTTACCCTTGTCTCCTGTTCTTCCCTCAGTCTCATCCCTCAGAAACAGTCCAACGGACCCAGTCCCAAACCCCATCTCTGCAATAATAATTAATAAAGGCTGGTTTGAAGTACTTCTTCCTCTATGTATTAATGCTCATGGGTAGCCTAAATGGGTTCCATTCAGGCCTTACCATTAAGTCTTGTACTGTAAGATGTCAACAAGACATTTTCATCTGGCTATACCCAATGTTTAGATCTGTTGTGGTATTTATGCAAATTAGCACATACATAATTAGATTATGCACCGTTTGCCCATGTTAACAAACAATTTCAAAAAACTTGTAATACATTTTTTGTTTGTCTTGATGTAAATAATCAACTCAGTAATTTTCATTGTGATATCTAAAGGTTAAACGTTTTACCCTATTAACATGAGAAAAAGAATGAATAGGCGTATGAATAGGCTATATTTGGTTCTTTTTCGAAACTTTCTCCTTATAGGATTCTTCGGGGCATTTTTTTCTTTACTCAGGACATATTGAGGATACAAAATCACCCACGGGCGTGCCACCGTGGTTACAAGAGCCCGCAGCTCCACAACAGAGAGAAAGAGTTTTTTTTTTTTTTTTTTTTTTTGAGATGACAAAATTGGGGACATGTGAAGTTATTCATCTTTCTCGGATTTGTGAATGTATTCGGTGGAGTTGAGGAGTTGCACTAGATAGCCTACAATGTAGAACAATAGAATGGACGTCGAGCACAGTTTGAGGTTAAGTATGCTATATTTTTTTAAAGGGGCCAAGGGGTCGTGTAGCCTATTTTTGGAAGAGGAAAAAAAAAAAAAAAGTCATGAAATTACGTGACAGTGTCTGGCCATCAGGATGACAGGCCAACCAACAACACGTAATCCAAGTGGATTAGTGGAAAAGATCAAGCGTAAATGTAGCCTACTGTTAAGTATTCCCCTTGATGTTCTGCTGATTGATGCTTTACATTTATGAATTCAATCCAGCAAAGTCGTGTTCAAAGGAGCATGGGGCATCAGAGAAGTGGGGTTAAGTTTATGGCAACTAATAGAGCCAGTATTCCTGTTAGGTGTGATCAAATATGCACTGTTCCACGAGCACAGTTTTAATACACCATACAATCTGTATATTGTAGTAGGCCTGCATCGTAGCCTACTGGTAGTAATTGCATCAAATCACAACGTTCTCCATGAGAGCCTTGGGGACCTGAGAGAAAATAATGCACCCATTCACTGTAAGCCTGTTCATGTTCCTTTTCAGGGTTTTCTTGCAAACAGTGTTGAATGTATACATTGCAACATGTGAACAGAGGGTTTGTACGTACAGACTGCTGTGTCAGATAATGTACATACATAAGTATATTTATTATAATAAAATTTTGAAACACACATTTGAGAAACGTGCAGTTTGAAGAAATATAGCTCCCAGGTGTTTCACAAGTCATATCAAATGGAACATTTGTTTTGAGTTATATGGCCAGTTTGTAATGACTGCAAAGTTTGACACGCATAGGCTACATCAGATGTACAGATTTATTTTAAGCAGAGGATTAGTATCTTAGACGTAACCACGCTGGTTTTAAAATAGTGTTCTATTTAAAAAGGAAAGGAGACTAAAACAGATTCTTTAAGTCCCTAATGGTTTTAGTTATAAGAGACTTTGAAGGTCCAAGGTGAACTGAGAGAGGATGGCTTCCAGTGCCAAAGCCTTTATCTGCGACTGTTAGTTAAGGAGGGGGAGGGGGGGGGGGTAGTTTGATGTCAGCTCAGAAATAGTTTCAAGTCAGAAATCTTAATCACATGGTGTCTAACAGCAAAGACTGGGTTGATAGCTGAGGAAAACCCAAGCAGAGAGATGTTAGTTACACAACATGAGTCGAACAGCGTTTGCTATTTAGCTAGGATTTTATCTAATGAGAAACAAGAATAGGAAATGATATAATGCTCTTATATGGAAGATCATGTTTCCCTTACTTTATTAGAATTTTCGAAAGGTTTAATTAAAAAGATGCAATCTCACTAGGCAGATACATTTTGTTTTCTCTCCTTTTCTCTAAAATCTTAAAAATGTAATAATATTGAGTCAAAATAACTGTGGATGTTCAAAGTTCAACACTTCATTTCTTCCTCCAAACTGTTATAGTTATTTATTTGAAACAAATCTCTCTGTGGGTCTAAGGTTTTGCAAAAACAGTTTTAAGTAGATTTTTCAAAAATGGAATGATTAATCCACAATTGAAAGCAAAACAAAAACTATAACAACTCCAAGTTTTTGGTAAATTATATAGTTTATGGCACATTATTGTACGGAAATTTACGGAAAACCCACAGGGTGCATCACTGTTTACGAGGCGGGGGCTGAATTAAAAAGCAGAGGATATATTGTATCAGAATCTTTTCAGGTAAAAATGGAACAGTAAGATTAAATAAATAGGCAGTACATAAAAAGGATGTAAAGTGCTACTAACAACTACTATTAAAGAGAAGGGTTAGTCCACAGTATCAAAGCATTCTGTTTCTCTCCTCTGTTACAAATTCACAAGGATCCTTTGACATCAGCTAGTTTGTCACTTACCAGTGGTGCTTTCAGGCTGAAAAACAAGAGTCACCTCAGGATAAATAAATCAATGTCTATTCATCATCCATAGTACAGGTGATGGACAACTTCAGTAATTTGTACTTATTCACATGCTCCAATGTGAATTCTAATGAAAAGTCTGATATAATTGCTCGCAGTTCAACGGTTGCACAATGAGCTCTGAAATGACTTTAATGATCTCCTCCCCCATTCCTGAGGGGTTTCTCTGATAATTGTACAAGGTAAATAGACCCCTGGCATTTAAAGACCATTCAGCCTTAGTTGCCAGCGTTGGAAGTATGTAATAATCTCAAAGGATCAAATTTAATTAAAGCTACTCTCCTCTTCAGAGGCCTGACTCCTTGTGGGAGTAATGGAACAAGATTACATTTTTCTTATATTAAAAAATCTAAGATAGCAATCATTTGGGACATTCAGCAGACTACTTTAAAAAGCCTTTTTTTGTTTTATCTCTTATTGCAGGCTGTCTCGTCTCTGCTTAGCCTCTCGAGGTTAGAAACCTGTGGAGAAACATTAATGGAATATAAAAAAGCTGTAATGCAACACAACTCAACTTCTTAAAACACTAATACCACAGTGGGCAGAGCATTTTTGGCCGACTTTGATGCATGAAAATCAGTGGATTGCTATATGCTCACACCCAATTAACACAAGGCTTTCTGACATCTTGTTGATCCTTGTTGTCAGCTGATGGAGGCACTAAGCTCTGCTAACAGTGTGTCATGAACATCTTTGAAACTCACGACAGACGTACACTGTCATCCGGAGTCCTAAAAATATAAAGGTGATTAATTAAACATGGGGGAGAAAGGGAGGGGATTCAAATAGTAGGGTAGAGAAAGCCTCCTGAAACGCTGCACTTTCAAAATTCGTCCCTCATGTTTCAAGTAAGTCTACTTTTATGCAACTTTGAGACTGTTTTCATGCATGCTGAAATGACTTTGCAATCTTTGTTACGCAAGCTGCTTCTGAAAATAGCCACAGCATCAAAGTTTTAGAGTACATGCTTCATTAGATATAAAATGGCTCTTTACAGGTGAATAAATCGACTTTCTCTACAGTCGTTTGGAGGCATTTTATTTAAACTTATGCATGACAGAGCCATTTATTCACTCCGTCGCTTGGAAACAAATATATATATATATACACACATACATACATACACTCTGTCTGTATATAAATATATTATGTATAGTATAAGCAGACTGAGAGGCGAGCTACACACTTGGCAGACAGACCCCTGCATCATCACCTCATCTGGATGAAGATGGTTGGTTTCCAAGGCTGTGGGTTGCCATAGAAACCCTCAACGGACTCTCCACCGCAAACAGTACAGAAGGTTGAGTAGTGTTATTTCAACTCGCCCCCTTTTTGCCACCACCATCCTACGCACACACAGCACTCTTAGCAGGAGATGTAGTGTGAGGACAGAGCTGAACATGGGACCAAATCCCAGCATCCCCACCGCCACGCTGACAGATGAAATGTGCCCAAAAAAAAGACTAAAAAAAAATCTGATTGAGCCGTGCTGACCTGTTGTAGTGTGTCTAATCATTCTAGAAGAAAATATTCCCATCACGTCAGCGTGACTTAAAGGAATAGTTTGGATATTTTGAAGTAGGGTTGTATGAAGTACTTGGTAGATTGCAGTCTGCATGGCCCCAGTTTGGAGAAGCAGGCGGGAGTACCGACAAGGAAGATGAGCAATGTGATGCTGTTGACGAGGGCAGCAACTAAACATATTTTAGACACCTAAAAAAAGGCCCACCAAAAAAAGAAATCAATATCGGTTTAAGTGTTGCTATATTTAGAACATTTTCCACCACTTTACCTTGCTGCCAGGCAGCCCTTTCCAACAGGGAACTGAAGCCATTATATCCTTTGCCTTTGTCAAAGCCACCAGACTCATTTGAGGAAAAAACAGTAATTTCACCTCGCAGAACACGAGAGTTGCTACCTCGATCGGTTAGTTTGTTTGTGTTATCGTGCGACTTTAGTGAATCAAAACTAACACTTTAAAGCATTAAAGGTGGATACTTTTTGCTGCTGCCTGTGCTGCCCAAGTCAACATCAGTACATTGCTTACTTCTACAAACTGGGGACTTGCTGATCTCCATCTGGAAAACACTGACTATGGATAGGTATTGAACTATTCCCTTAAGGGTACGCTTGCTGGATAAAACAAGCAACATTATGATACATATTTTTTTGTTGATATAGAGCCCTAGACAAATCCAAAATCAAAACATTTAAACACTCTATATATAGATCTTTCCATCTATTCCTCTCTCACAGCCCACTGGTCTGTCACATGTAATGTGCACTTCATGTTTCTGGGCCAAAAAGATGAGGACTTATGGCCATATTGTTGTTACACAGATACTTGATATAAATTGCCTTTTAGAGCAGGCATTGCGATAGTAGATGTGCATTAGCATTAGACTTATTATTCTGTTTTATTCAGCTCACTCACTATGTGCCCACATGTGCATCACACACCATCATCAGCACAAATCACCTAAAAGCAGTGTGAGACAGCATCAGTTAAAAGATCAAATTAATAATGAATACATTGATCCGTTTAATAAATAAATTCATAAATGGCAACCACAGGGAACAATCCATTCGACAGATTATTTCCTATGAGTTATCAATTTGCCATGAGGGACACTGCTGTGAGCAGGTAAGACACCCAAAGGTGAAGCCCTGCAGTACAGATAAATAATATCATATGTAAATGTCATATTTGTTGTAATCTGCACATTTCAGAAGAAATTAACTCCAGTGATTGAACAAAACTCTGGAGGGACAGATCTCTGTACGGATTCCCAGAAGAATAGCTGTGGCTATGGCCCAAGCTAATGGAGATCCCAATAACTCAAACAAAATTAATTTAAAATCTCTCTAGGTCTGATGGCAAGGATTGTGACATAACATGGACATGGAGTCATTAATACAGTCTGTTTAAGACCAGGAGTATTCCCCAAAGAAAAAAGGTCTTGTTTGTCATTGACAAGGACACAATAAGCCTTTTCCACTGAATACATTTTGACATGTCACAGTAGGAAAAGCATGGGTAAAATTAATGATGGCGGAATTCCGTTTAGATGAGTCCTGGTATTGGTACATGTGTCACAATGTCACAGCTTTAAGGCCTGGACACGCCAGGATGACAAAACAGTAACATTTTGCAGCAAAATGAATTCCAGTGGGATCGCCGTGGTCAGAGGATCGGCACGAGGAGGCAAAATGAATCCACGAGAATGTTCCACATAGAGTTCAACCTTGGTGAACTTTGACAGGCAAATTTGCTCTGTTAAACAGCAGCAAGCTGTCTTGAGACAGCGCTGACCTTTGAGGGGACGGAGACACAGCTTATAACTGTGTTGCACCATTCACTTTTACTTAACCTCCTCTATCGGAGTAAAAACTCTTCCACAAAAAAAGCAATGGTTAGCAGACAGTAATGAGATAGGAGTCTGTGGTACAAATACGTCTTCTGAATTAATCAAATTCATAATAACATTAGCAAGCTTAACTAACCAGTTTGCCATCTGATATTATCAGAGTAGTAAACTTGTATTGCTTCATAACATGTGCACAGAGGAGTTTTTGGGCTTGTCCAGCAGGTAGGGCAAGTCAAAGCTGACTTTTTGAGTCAAGTGGGAACGTTTGCTCTACAACAGGGAGCAGATGTTTGTACTTGGGTGTGATGGTGATCTGTAGAGTTATAGTGGAGGGATCTACGATCACTATGCGGTGCAGTGCAGAATTGTCCTGAGGATCCTCCAGCTGAGGGTCTGCGCTCGCACCCACCTCAGCCTCTCCTGAAGTGTCCAACGGGTAGCGTTTGTCACCTGGAAAGAGTGGAGAGCCCAAGAGAAAGAGAAAATAGCAGACAGAGATGGGAAACAAAAACAAATGGTCAATCTATCATAAGCATTCACAGTACTGTTTCATCACTAACATTATCCTCATAAGCAAGACGATGATAACAGTAGAACAGCTAAATAATAGCAACAGCAGCCGTTAGAGTCCTGCCACTACTGCTAAACTACCGATCCGGTTTGTTTTTTATTATGGCCAATTCTTAAAAAAATGAGGTTGATGATATTGTATATTTTACTTTTAACAAACAAAGCCCAAAACCAACAATACATCAGTCTATATATATTTACTGTGGTATTGGGCACTGTAGTTTTTAGCAAACATTACTTGAACAGGAGTACATTTGTTGGAGAATATTTTCAGCAACAGATTTGGAGTGATAGTATTTACGGCTTCAGGATGGATGTATGTGGGTGTGACTCAAAATACACTACAGTGCCCATGTTTATTAAATAATAATGTGTCAACAGTGTGGCTCACTGGTGTGTATTTCATAGTTTTTGGACCACAATGGAGTCTAATGGCACAGAGGAATAATATCAATTCTCACTATAGAATATCACTTTCACATTCATTCATCATATTATAAAGCTGAACTAAAGACACAATTTACTTGTGAAATGAAACATTCATTTGGCATGCTTCAGTGTTGGTTTGGGTGTAACTTAGACGCGATAGACAATCAGCACCTGGCAGTAGTGATATGTAGTGTTCATCTTTTAGGGAAACAACAGGCAGCCACTGTTCGCAGCCCTCTGTGGCACGCTGGCTGGAGAAGTTGTGGAGGTCATATAGCAAAGGGAGGCGGCACATGCGGCTGAGCTCGTAGAACTGTGGAGGGGCAATCCACAACTCCCGTGCCTGGTAGCTCTGGAGGACCTCTGAGGGTGTGGACCACTGACACACACACACACACACACACACACACACACACACACACACACACACACACACACACACACACACACTCTGTTAAGTTATGTACACAGTCTTGTACTTGCTTTCATAGTCAATGAAAGGTGCCTGGCACAATTTCACATTACTTGTTTTGACCAACCGTCCCAAAGACATTCTGTAAAGATACTGGATCTTTGAAGCAGATACTGACAACAATATTTGGGAGTTTGCTGATAAAGATAATAAGATATATAGACTGACAGTAATTTAAAAAAAAACAACAACACATAACATAAACAAGTAATTTTGTTAACGGACGCCTTCAATTTTCTCTTTTATTGTGATAGATACTGAAACACGTCTAATAGACTGTTGAAAAAAAAGTCTACTTTTAAGTGCTCCATGGTGGACAAACTATGGGCATTTTTGCTAGAAGAAAATTACTGACTATTTGGTTGATCATCAGAATGGCTGCGATTAATTTTCTGTTGATTGATTTATCAATTCATTGTTTTAGCTCTGATGACATCATTTTATTTATTTCCCTATAAATCACTTTGGTCAACATTTGATGTGTTCTATAGCCTACATTTACTTGATTTATGTATCACCTGATAGCGCACTATTTCCTTCTCATCATGAAGTGTGTGGGGGATCTCCTGCAGGCAGCAGATGAAGAAAGCTGTGTCAAACCTCGTCATACCGTATCGGCCTGTGGGAGTCAGCCAGTTGCCCCACTCATGTAAAGCCCAGATGTTGGGCAACACCTCCAACTCTCTGCACATCCTGATGAAGTTGGAGGGGTTCTGGTTCACCAGAGCCCTCCACTTGGTGAGTTCACTACCACACAGATCGCTTACATTGTTGTGTGGTACTTGGTCAGTGGCACGCCTGTCCTCTATGCTTTTCAACAAACTTTTCTCTTCCACTTTAGACACGACCAGGAGCACACCGGACTCCTCAAACGTCTCCCTCAAGGCGCAGATCCGGAAGGCGACCTCTCCCGGGATGGGAGAGCCCAGTTTCAGTCGGTCTGTGGCGAACATCGGAGGTCTAGTCTCCACCGGCTGGGTGACACTTCTCAAACCAAAATTAGGAAATGTCCTGAACGATTTAAAAATGTCCAGCCATTCGCTCGAAAAGTCCGAAGAGTCCACCATGCCGCCGGGAAACACATACGCATTAGGCATGAATCCACTTTTACTGCTTCGCTTAAGCAGCAAAACGTCGTAATCGAAGCAGGACTTGTGCGGCAGGTGTGACCGTCCGTAGCTGCTGTCCAGCGGGGAGCCCGGGGCGGCTGGCGGCGGTGTCCTCGCCGATAAACAGTCTGCACCGAGCCTGTGGCCTGCGGCTAAAATAAGGGTGGCCGCCTCCTTCCAGTGCTTCAAATTGGTATTCATCCTAAAACTACCAGCGTGTTTTCTTAATTTTAGCTAAACGCTCTTGAAACATGGATGTGTTTTGCAAGTGGTTACTCAGCCTGCTGCCTCGCGATATTTCTTTGAAGTGACGTGATTAGGGGAGGACAAGAGCTGCTATCCCCACCTGCAGGCTGGATGACCTACAGAGACGCAAACATCATAGACTGTATATATAACAGTCCATGGCAAACATACAGGTGCCCCCCAAAGGCAATAACTTCTCAAATTAATATCTGTCATTCTCTGTGTATTTTATGGAACTGATGGATTTGATTATGTTTCCTCAATATATTAAAATCGAATAATTATTATATTTTGCACATGCTGAATGAATCTGAAAGCCCACAAATCCCAGTAGCTATTGAGTTAACAAAAAAGATACTGACAATAAAACTTCTGAATTTATGATGTACATTTTTTTTCTTTTCTTTTGCAAAGTACCTGTACAACATACTTGCCCACACAAAAAAACACACAACTGTGCTACATTATAACATGGCTCAAGTTTGATAAACCTTAGATCTAAAATTAAAGTGTTCCATTTTCTATAGTGGTTCATTAACAAACAAAAAACACATTCCATTTAACAGAGTATGTATTTTTTGTATCAAAGTATCACTTCGTTCCTCTCCAAACTGCTTTGATGTAACAAGTGGTCTACAAGACAATCTTTACACTGGTGTGAATCTAATATGGTGAAAAAAGCTCTCCTATCAATTTGGTAAAGTTGTTTAATTTACCAAGGCTATAACAATACAAAGTGTATAGCCCATATTTTGAATAAAATATGTAATATGGACATTGTGCTTTTTTATTGTTTTTGTCGTTCATGTTTTACCATTTTCATATGTCCTTCAAAATTCAACATGATTTAGACAATTAGGATTTCATCATTTTGCACAGCATTCCAACCTTTGCTGTAGTGTACCTGATTAAAATGTGTAACATTTGAACTCTTTCTGCTTTCTGGCAGTTCAAACTTAAGTGAGTCAAAAATGGCAAATTTTCTCAGTGTTAAAATGATCTCACTATCTATACACAGTATACAGTCTCAGCTGCCTGCAAAACTGTTTAACTGAAATATCACAATTCAGTAAATAAATACAGCCTATGACTGATTCCTGCTTTCTCACCATCTATTTTCTAATTTTTAGGGATTGTTTTCTTCCCCAGTTATAGTTGATACGCAGCGCCGAAAGTAAACAGGCTCAAAAGCCTGAATTCTTTCTGTAAATGCACTTAGTCAGATCCTAAGCCGAACGTGTCTGAAACTTTCACTCTATTATTAGTCATATATTGTTGTTCTCAGGGTTACTGAGTTCATATGCTAATGTTTTAGCTGATTACCAAATGCGGGCAAGGCAGTCTGTCTGAGGCAGCTGTTCAACTCCTTCATTGAGAACATGTCCTTTGTATTTCAGCAAGTGCCTCAAGAGCTGCAGCCACCAGAGGAAGTCAGTGATACAAATCAATAGCAGATTAGTAGAACTTGCAGATATTCGTGCATGTCCTGTATCCTTTTGTTGAGGATGTCATCTTTGAGATGAAGTGCCTAAACACAGAAATTGAATCCAAAGATAACTGAATCCAATTAGACTTACATTTGCAATATTATAAATAGTGCAAATACAGAATGTACTGAAAAAAATCACAAGAAGAAAGACAAGAAAGTTAGTGTACACCTTTCTTGTCTTTGTCCAACGATATGGACAAGTTCTTCTCATATTCAGCTCAACCCATTCTCATTTTGAAGGCTATAATGGTCTGCAACCAAAGGTTGGAGTCAAGGGGGTACTTGGGTCAATGAAGCAAAAGCTTGACTTTAATTTTATCACAACTGATGCTGAAGTGAAGACATGTTCATAAAACAATCCGATAATACACAGATAAAAAGTCTATTTGTGAAATAAACAGAAAGAAGAACATTACAGTGTAAAAGTTGTCTGACAGAGAGAGACGTAGAGGCAGAGTAGAAAGGGAATGTAACACACACACACATGCGCACACACACACACACACACACACACACACACACACACACACACACACACACACACACACACACACACAGGTGTCATATATCCTTATCAAAGAAGCATTGTGAAGAAAGTCAGGTTAGGTCAGTCCAGAGGGGAGGAGGTGTTTCAGATTTTTCTGTTGAAAATTGAAACTTTTCCTGCAAGTGTCTACAGAGTAGGCTACCTCTGCTTCCCTGTCTTTACCCACTTCCCATTCGTCCAGGGCTGTCCAGGATGTCCAATCAGATCTGGGAACCTCCCACTGAAGGCGTGTGCTCACAGGGAGCCCCAGGTTTTCATTTGCATTAGACATTCCTGCTCTCCTTCATTTAACTCAACCCAGTAGAATTTGTGGGTTCATATCACTACCTGGTCTGAAACATTCAAGGTTCATGGAGCATCACTGAGGTGGTTTACATATGTAAGTAAAACACTTGTTGAAATATTATTTGTTAATCTATCTATCTATCTATCTATCTATCTATCTATCTATCTATCTATCTATCTATCTATCTATCTATCTATCTATCTATCTATCTATCTAATATAATAATTTATCCATACACTAGTAAAAAAGCCTCATGATACTTGTACTGAACTGCAGTGATTTGACTTAAAATCTTTGCACAAACATGTTTATACAAGGTGCATGACTTCTTGGTAATAATGGTGGTCCTTTTACAGCAAAGCGATAATCCACCCTAAACCAAAATAAAGGGGTTTAGCTGCTTTTCAGTAGATGAAGTCTCTTAAATTCTACACCTGTCAACCATTTTGTGAGCTGCTACACCAACAGTTAATGTTGTAAGATATCTCTTGGTGTGGCTAGATTTGTGGCTCAGAACCACTGTGCCACAGTGACATATTGTCATCATCTAGGAACGAAATGTTCTGCAAAGTACAATTTAAAGTCAAAATCTGGATTATGGCATTTTATGGTAATACAATCTGTAAAATCACATTTGAAGTACATTTGGTTTTAATTGGATTTTCACTGACTTGTTTTACTTGTCAGAGCCTTATTGTTTAGCTAGATAAGTTAAGTTATAACTTAAGCAACATAAACTTGAGCAACTTCTCTTGTAAAAGTTCATGTAACTGGTTCTTTTTCTCTGAGATACATTTGTGTTTTCTCATGCACCAGCAGACAGAAATGGAGGAAGGCAACATCAAGAAGAGGAAAGAGTCGCAGAATGGTTCCACCGGCCACCGCATGGAATGTCAGTATAAAGAGAAGCAGCCGAAAGCTACTGTGCTTCAAAAAGATGTGAGTGTGTATCTGTTTGCCTGACTTTGTGTGTGTGTTCCTGAGAACAAGTCTCATTAGATGTTCACACAGTAGGATCCCACCATCAGTACCTTTTTGTAATGGGGTGGGGGGGCTGGAACTGAGTACCAGGCTGTACCTCAACAACCGTCTCTACATATTAACTCCACAATGATCCACTTAGTGGTGCTGTCCAGGCCCCCTAAGCTCCTTAAACCCTAAAGTGAATTTAGGGTGACTGAAAGGGTAAATCTCACTGGATAAATTAGGATTATTATGACAAATGAATACCTCATTTCCCCTCACTTTCTAAGGTCACATATCTGGTTAGTTGAGATAAAAAAATACTTTTGACATGTCTGCATGCTTGTGGGGGAGTAATTTGTATTCTTCCTAAAAATTCATTCCGTGTGCAAATGGACAATAATCACATAATAGTGATAATTATTAGGTTTGTGTGCTCAGGTTTGTGTGCTCAGATAAAGAGTCTACAGCCATAGGATCAGCTGGGTAAGGCTAGTAATCTAAATGCTAATGTCAACATACTAACATGCTTACATTTTGCACGTAATGTTTATTCATTAGTGTTTTAGAATGCTAACATTTGCTAATTCGCACTCAACACAAAATACTTCAGAGACTGGTGGAAATATAATTAGTTTGGAAAGTATTTGGTCATTATTGACCTGCTGGTAGTGCTGCTATACATGAAAAGCCAGTGGCCCACTAAAGTCATTAGAATACATCCTAAGGTCACAATTGATGTGTGTACCAAATTTCATGGGAATCCATTAATTAGTTCTTGCGTCTTTTTACTTACTGTAAAACCAAACATTTCAACCTTATGGTGGAAAAGATGGTGGCAAGATGGTCTCTAGTTTAAGTACTATTGGTTCATCAAGTGCTTATTGCTGCAGTGTTTGCAACATTACAAACACATCCAGTACAGCAACATTACAATGACCTTTACACATGGCTGACTTTGTGTGGGAAGATAGTTAAGATAAGAGGGACCTTGAGGATGTGGTATCCTTCTGACATCAAACTAAATTTCCCCATTAGATATGTCCTTATGACGTGTTATACAGGACCATCTGTCGAACCAATCATCTGACAGACCAGCTGTCTGGCCAGCTGACCATTTGTGTTTAAATAAACTGTATACTCAAAATATTAATCCAATCCAATCCACTTTATTTATATAGCATGATTTTAACAAACGCAAGGTTTCCAAAATGCCGCACAAAAAGATAAAACAGAATAAATAGATAACACAATAAAAGCACAATAAAAAGATGAGGTACCCAATATAAAGATAAAAAGCAATAAAATTAAATAAAATTAAAATTAATCAAAGTGAGGATTGACCCTAATTACAGGTTGTCCTTATCACAAATAACATAAAATCACAACCTCAATCCCAGAATGTTTTAAACACTATTGACATTAAACATCAGAGAGTATGTAAAAAGGAAGGTTTCTTTTCAACAATTTCTGGATTAATTTCACAGAAGGAGCATTCAAGAAATTCAACTGTTAGCATTGAAGTAACCCCTCCACCGTTGTGTCTTCATCTGTGTGCTCAGGTTGGTCTGTTAAGTGCCATCTGTCTGATTGTGGGGACGATGATTGGCTCGGGCATCTTTATTTCTCCTAAGTCGGTTCTGCTGTACTCTGGAGCTGTGGGACCCTGCCTCCTCATCTGGGCTGCCTGTGGCGTGTTAGCCACTCTGGGTGAGAACGGCAACCAAAACCAATATATAACTTTAAGCGGATCAGAGATGTATGTCTCTCTATTTTTATATCTAAAGCATGGACACAATACTGACAACAGAGCTTTTGATGTAATACACATATTATCTGTAAGATCTTTTTCTATCGTTGAGGTCAATGGTATATGATGTTGTTAAGATATTAAGATATTTTGCCACTGCTTGGCATCTTCATATGGGATATTTTACTTGATTCTGAAGCAAAAACGTACTATTTATAGGTAAAACTTGTTTCTTAATCTAACTCTTATCCTGCTTAATGTTATACTTATGTATGTGTATGGCAACATCCTCTAGAGAGAACATCAGAAACTAGTTTAAAATGTCAGTTGGTGTTTGCTTGCGATCTTTCTGTCTTTGTAAACTAAATAATATAAGGTTCTGACTAAAGGGTCACAATGGGCAGAATTATGTCACTTAAAGTACACACAGAGAAACCGACACAAGAAACTGTCAATAAAGAAAATGAATTGCTTGGTAAGGAGACTTTGATAGCATATTGTACATTTATGTATTAGTCATGCTGTTGTTTTTTGTAATGGAAAAATGCCAAGATTTCCACATAACAATGCTGCTTTTTATGGGGCTTGTAAAATGATTTGTGTTAGTGTGTTAAATCTTGCAGAATTTAGATAAACAGGACTTTGCTCTTTTAGTGTGGAGGTGGTAAATGTTTATCTGCACTATGAAGGGTTGGTTTGCAAGTTTCACAAAGAGCAGCATCGCTGACACACCGAGAAGGTCTGCGTAAAGAAAATAAAAGTTCCAGTGGTTTGTCTCTAAATGACTTTGAACCTTTATGACAGTTAAACATAATTTTATTTCACCATAGTTTTTATGGTCACTATTGTCTTGGCACACTTACTTTACCAAATCCCAAGGAAAACACTGGATCTGGATTATAACACAGATATAAGAATACATTTTTTTTACTGTCTTTGGCTTTGAGGGTGTTTGTTCAAACCCATGTTTCTTGGTAGGAGAAATTTCAAAACCTTCCTTTAATTGTCTACCAGAAGAAATGATAAAAGTCCCCTATGAGTTTTTTATTTTTATTTTTACATCCTGTTATCTCTTTCTCTGTTTTTGTATTTCTTTGTATGTGTCGCTACAGGAGCACTGTGCTATGCTGAGCTTGGCACCATGATCACCAAGTCGGGGGGAGAGTATTCGTATTTATCGGAGGCTTTTGGCTCCCACATAGCCTACCTTTACTCCTGGACCAGTGTCATGGTGCTGAAGCCCTCCTCTTTTGCCATCATCACTCTGAGCTTTGCAGAATATGCCTCTGCTCCTTTCTACCCTGGCTGTACGCCTCCTCTTCTTGTTACCAAGTGTCTTTCAGCAGCAGCTTTATGTAAGTTTTACTTTTGAGCCTTGTGACTTAATGGTAAAATGCAGTATAACACATAACTTGGTGATCACATATTTAAAGCTGTTGTAATAAATGATTTTAACAGTAGATCAAATAACTACATGTAATGTGAAATGAGTGACTCATAATGATAAACCCCAAGAGAATTACTGGCCCACCACATTTTAGCAAGTTTTAGCATTGTTTTGGTTTTGCATCCTGTTAACTGTTTGGGTTGAGTTACAGCATCATTTTCAGCCAACCGGAAGCTGTTTTAGCAAAAGGATCTTATTAACCCATTGTTCACTACCTGCTCAATCACATGACAGCAGACAGACAAAGTTGGTGACTGGCTGGAGCATTTAGCAGCTAAAATATATGTGCGCCTGCTCCACCAACTGAGCCAACCCAAACAAATTTTGACCTTGCATTACTCGTGTTGACCGAAAGATAATTTGTGTTAAAGGTGCCGTAGGTAGGATTGCGAAGATCTAGGACTTTGCCAAACATTTTTAACATCAACAAGTTCTCAGTTCCTCCCCCCTTTCCTAAGGCTGAAATAACCACTATTGCTGCTTTGAACGATGTTGTGGAAGTCCCAGATATGTTGGAAAACCTTGTTGCGTCTGGATTTACTCCATTTCTGATTTGACAACGTCAGCGATGTCACGAGAATGTTAACGCTGATAGGCTTTTTGCGACACAGCATCACCCAAATTTCTATTGAATAGTCTAGTTGCATCTTTGCGTTGACTTTGTATGTAATCTCGCCACATGAAACATTTTCTTTGTGTTTGGTGTGAACACAGCATAACAAGTTTATGTGATAATTTGTCAATGTGTTTACAGCTTGTTTCTACTACTCCTTAGTGGCCAACAATTCTGTTGTAGGTTAAAATGAGTTTCCCTGCCAAAAACATTGGTTAATCATTTTAAAATTAACTTGCAATTTGCAGACTTGAAGAAAAAAGATCTAAAATGAAAGTAAAAACAAAACAGCTAACCTGGTGAATGGCGTTCAGTACAGTTTGCAATTAGCTTGTCTTGGGATTCTGGGAAATAAGAGGCAACGCAGTTCAATAATGGCTTGACAGCAGCCAACAAGACAAATGAAACCAATTGCGAATTTTTATAAAATGATCTACATCTATGTCAAAGGGGAAGGGACATTTTTGAGTAATAAAAATATAGAAATAATCTTCTTCGAGGGACACAATTCATTTGAAATGTCTAAGTAAGAATGTTGTACTGTATATTCTTCAGTTTCTTGTGTCTTCTCAGTTTTGATCGTCACCGTCAACTGTTTAAGTGTAAAACTGGCAAGCTACGTGCAGAACTTCTTCACTGCAGCCAAACTTTTCATCATCCTTGTCATCGTGGTTGCTGGCATGGTTATGTTGGCACAAGGTGGGCCTGCTTGCACTATCAATGTCTTTGATATACAACTCCTCTTTAAAAAAACTTGATGAAACATTTGATAATAACCATTGATATTTATGTATGTATTGTTGTGTATTTGTGTCCAGGAAACACTGAGACATTCTCAAATGCATTTGAAGGCACATCATCATCTTTTGGAGCAATCGGACTTGCATTCTATAATGGGCTTTGGGCTTATGATGGATGGTAACAGTTATATGTCACTTTTTTTTTGCCCTTTAACATGATGTATAGGACTGACCACACTGATCTCTAAAGCAATGCACTGAAGTGTACTTTTTCAACCGATATGATGAGCGATGAGCCTTTTCCTGCTATACTGACTTTATATAACAAGCACTGTGACTAGCCTTTCAACTGGTCTCGAGCCTTGTGCCCTTTCTCCAAATGTGTGGATTCAACCCTTGGACAACTTGATTATTATCTCCAGAAAAGACCGCGTTTCACATAGTGCAGTTACAACAGTTAACCAAGTTAGGGTTTGTCGTCTACTGATAGAAAAACTCAGGTATATGAATTCTATATCCACATGACGATAAGATATCATGTTGTTGGAATGCAGAAACATGGCAGTGCTGTAGGGCCCAGTGGGTGGCAGCAACTTCCCCAGTTGTTTCCTCAGGTCTTGTGCATGTTAGACGCCAGCAGGGGTGGTTTATGTGCAGCATTTTACTATTCCTCCATTCCACCAGTCAGCCATTGGTCGCTGTGTTTGAACCTGTGGTTGTACTTAAAGAATTCATTCATTGAACGGTTTAGAATGTTTAAGTCTGCCGTTTTGAGTTAGATTCTCCTCTTCAGGAGCGGGTCCTTTTCCTATGCCTGTGTCTGCACTCATTGGTGTTACGACACCAATGCCTCTGTCCCCTGTGCTGTGACCACCTGGGAGATTTTAGCTGGCCTCCTTCCATCTCCTCCTGGCACTGGAGTGTGTGGCAGAGCATTGTAGCCTGACTAAGGTTCCTGTCTGTGTAATGTGTAAGGTCAATTTGGGGTTCATTCTCCATTCCAGTCATTTTTTCAAATGTGGCCTCATGTGATACACTCATACACTTTCATTTGTATGTCATGTTGGGATCACAACATGTGCAAGTGTCAGGCTTTGTCAAAAAGGCCAGTTAGAGGGCCTGTGTGAAATACCACACATAATACAGAAATACCATGATATTCTTTCATGAGTCCCAATCGGCAGCGTCAGATGGCTGCCCACCAAGAGTCAGGGTCTTTCTGAGGTTTGTAAAAAGGAAGTTCTTCCTGGCCACTGTTGCAGCAAATGCTTGCTCGAGGGAAATTACAATTGTTGGGTCTATGTTAATTATAGAGTGTAGTCTAGACCTACTCTATCTGCAAAGTGTCCTGAGATAACTCCTGTTGTGATTTGACCCTATAAATAAAATGGAGTTTAATTGAATATTGAAGGGGTTGCAGGGATTTCTTACATAGGACTGCAGAAAATAAAAAATAGTGGCTGAGCAAATCCATGCAAAATTCAGTGCGGTGCTCTGCAGAGGAGAGTGGTCAAGCTTTTATGTTCTTTATATCTGTGATTGAATAACTATAGTTGTTTGTATTTCATATTTTATGGCATTATGCTACCTTAAGGAATGACACATTGTCCTTGTTTTCTTAGGAATCAACTGAATTTCATTACAGAAGAGCTGAAAAACCCATTCAGGTAAGACAAACTAAAACTCATCTTTCTATGTTTAAGAGGTTATTTTACTACTCAGTAATGTTTAAGAGGGATCTTTACATGTGAAATCTGAAATGTTTTTATTGCAATTATGCAATGGTCATTATACAAATTCAGAGCAGCATGTCTGACAGGGTAGGCTGCGCAAAGTGCACTTGAGTAAAAAGATTTTCTGTCAATTCATCTCAGGAACTTGCCACTGGCCATCCTGATTGGGATCCCTTTGGTATCTGTGTGCTACGTGTTGGTCAACGTCGCTTACTTTTCTGTTATGACCAGCACTGAACTGCTGTTGTCTCCAGCTGTTGCTGTGGTAAGAGGCATAGACAGTTTACATGGTTAAAGAGAAATCAGAGTTTTTAAATTAGTTTGTAATGACTTGGTGGTGTTGTGAAATGAATTTACAGTTATGAGAACTGCCTATAGTAGCCAATCATTTTTTTTCATGTGTGGACAGTTTATTTTCATTCCAGATAATTTTATGAAACCTCACTGAACAGCTCAGAATTAATTTACTCTGCTCCCTTGTCTTTTCTGAAATGTTTGTTTGTGCCTCTTTAGACTTTTGGAGACAGAGTCCTTCACCCTTTGTCTTGGATCATTCCTCTCTTTGTTGTCTTCTCTACATTTGGCTCTGCCAATGGAAGCTGCTTCACCGCTGGCAGGTAAAAGCGACAATGTGAAAACTGTCACATTATTTATAAAATACAGATGCAAAAGAATCCATTGTTCTGTTTATGTGTGTTAAACTATGTGGTGTGCATATTTGTATGTATGAGAAAAAGCACAAGTAAACAGTTTGAAAGTAAAAGTGAGCATACTGACGTGTGTGAGGTGGAAAGACTTTGACAGATGAGAGGAAAAAAATAGAAGTACAGTACAACAAGAATACAACAGTACAAAACCTATTTCTATCTCTCTCTCTTTTCACAGACTGGCCTATGTATCTGGTAGAGAGGGTCACATGGTGAAAATTTTATCTTATATTAGCCTGAAGCGCTACACTCCAGCCCCTGCTCTCATATTAAATGTGAGTCCTGCATATTTAATGAGTTCCCTTGTATACATTTCAATTTGGTCACAGTACATCTGACTTTTTAAATGTTTAAGCATTTGCATGGTCTTTCAATATGTGTTGTGTACAGTTTGTGACTCTTTAAAGCTTAACAAAAACGTTGTGTATAGTTTCAACAGGACATGGACCTAAAACATATTTTGAAAAGTCTTATCAATATTACAATGTCCTATGCAAGTTTAGATAAATAGTATATTTACTGCCATGTAAAGTCAACAAGATGTTTGGTTTCTTTCTGTTTCAGGGTATGTTGGCTATTTTCTACATAATCCCAGCAGACATTAACACCCTCATTAACTACTTCAGCTTTGCTCAGTGGGTGTTTTACGGTCTCACAGCACTAGCTCTCATAGTCATGCGTTTCACCAGGAAGGAGCTTCATAGACCAGTAAAGGTGAGGCTCACTGAGCTGGTAGATTCTGGTTTCCAGGCTAGTGTTCTGGTCTGGTGCATCGCTAACTTGACACTACAATCTGTAACTTTACACCAAAACACAAAATCGGATGAGTCTGGAACCATGTTTCTGAGATTGTTTCAAGTCATTGGATGTTGTTATGCAGTAGAATTGCTATTAACTGATTAGGTAGCAAGACAGTGAATATATATTTATATATATATATATATATATATATATATATATATATATATATATACAAGTGGGGAATCTAACTTGTCCACTGGACAGGTGTGACCTGGTCAACATTTCCTAATAGAAACCCCAACATAGGCTTACTTTTTGAAAGTTTAACCGAGCTTTTGCAAATACACTGTTTTATTTGTCTCACCACTATGCAATAGATCATATTTTAGTGTTATTCTTCTCTTATGTTTTTATTGGTTGTAAATTAAATAGAACCAAGTTGATTTTTGAATCTCTTGAGGCTAATGCAATATTTGTTTGCAGTTACAGAAATTGTAAAAGTATCCATCTGAAGCTATATTTTGTTTTAAGGGAAATGCAGTATATTTCCATATACATAACCCTGCAACTATAACAACAACATAGCATACTTTTAAGTAGGGATGCACCGAATTGAGATCTTTGGAGTTAGGCCAAATACCGAATCCACTGGTTAAGTTTCTGCCAAATCAGAAACCGAATACCGAATACCGAATACCGAATACCAAATGCCGAATACTGAATACTGAATACCGAATACCGAATCCTACTCCCATCCTCAGTCCATTAACACAGTAAACACATTAATGAAGTAAACAATGTCCACAACTTCTAAAATAGTTAAATGTAACAACTTAATGTTGAATTCGAACGCTCGCTATCGCCAGATGATGTTTTGTTTGGCAAATTTTCGCTAACCAGTGTATGATGAAGGCATGCTGGGTGGGGGAAATTAGAAAGCTAACATTAGCTTCACTCCACTCCCACTGTAGGGAGACTCATTTGCCGAGAGAACAGCTGACAGCCCAGGAGAGGCACTGTCTGGTTAACACAAGTTTTTAGCTGTGACTGTCCTTCCTTTGCCGTACCTGAAGTTGCTGCATTTTGGCTGCTGTCTGTAGATTCCTTCATGCACAACTAATATTCTTTTGGATGTTTCATTTTTTGGCATTGCAAATTGAACATGTAGCTCAACTTGACTGAAAGTACTGCCAAATAACACTTTTTCTGCTCACAAGTTCCGTTTTCACTTTCTTACAGCCTACTGCATTGAACGGTCCACCTACGTAAATCAACAGCATACGTCAACCAGCGTAGCACGCATAGTGTAAGCGTAGGGTTAGGTTCAGTGGAAAAAAATTCTAAGGTTCGGCAGAAACCGAACCCCGTCAAAAAGCCCAATATTCGGCCGAATCCGAATCCTGGATTTGGTGCAGCCCTACTTTTAAGAGATTTGGGGTTGTAAACACACGGCAGAAATACAAGTAAACACTAAACAGTGGACATTGTGTAATTGTGTGATTACTCAAAGGTGCCGATTGTCATAGCAGGCCTGATGGTCGTGGTGTCCTGCTACTTAGTCCTGGCTCCCATCATTGAAAAGCCAGAGCTGGAGTACCTCTACTGTACTATCTTCATCTTCAGTGGACTTCTTCTTTACTACCCTTTTGTCCACCGGAAGGTCAACTGGGCACGCAAACTCATGAGTAAGTTTACTTTTAATTCTTACAGAAATCAGGAGTTTTTCTCAAAATGTCAGCTATTGAAAAATGTATTGAGTTCTTGACCATCAGTATTGAATACATGTAATATAATGTGCTCAAATGGTCAAAAACAAACAAATTAAATACAGTGTTATGTTGTGCTGACGTCACTGAGTCCATATGACCTCGATCCCCCTATAGGGCCTATTACCATGCATCTCCAGCTGCTGATGGAAGTAGTTCCTCCTGAGAAAACCGAATGAGAAGGGACAGAGCTGACAACCAGGTCAACTTCTGCTGCTTGTCGTGAAACATGTCGAGGCTGGTTTTGGAAAAATGCATTCTTCAAATCTGATGCCCAGAGCGGATCAGAGCCAAAAATCAGAGCTCACCTCTGCTGAATAGCTGCACGACAAAAGTATAAGGGGATGCAGTGCATTGTGTTCATGAACCTGCGCACACTGCAAAATCTCTTTCCACATAAAGAAATAAATCATTGACAAAAACAACTTTTTTTATGAACATAACCAGGAATCATTAAGAAATCATGGTAAACAATTCTTCATGTAGTTAATGTGCAATAAAATTTTTACTGGGCCAAAGATCACGTGATGTAGAGCTGCTAGAGGATTTAGATATGCATGAATCTGCACTTGAGCAACGAAGTAAACGTGTTCAATGCATTGCAGAGACAACATGAAGGCTCAGTAGATTATGCAACGAGATGAGGAAACATGTATTTATGCTTCTGTGGTTGTAAACTGATACATCAGAGGTTCTTTAATGATGTCTGCGCATTATTTAATAATAGTCTCACTCATATCTTTAACACTGGAACATACTGGAACAGTGCTGCATTGTGTTAGCTGATGGTTATTAAATGTATCAATCTTTTTGAGCAGATATCCCTACTGTGTCTTCTTGACCTGAGTGCTCTTGACTAGACACCACAAACTGTATCCCGACAAATATGTTGGAGTTGCTTATACTTCTGATATATAACATGATCTACGCCAAGTTGACAAAAAAAAAATACAAATATCTCATACTTCTCTTGTGGTAGCAATTCATTTGCTGGTCTGTTGATGTATTTGTGGGCTATGTGTAATACTTGATGCAAGAAATGTTCAGAACTTTTTCTTTTATGGAAAAGAGAGCAATAACATTTGTGATTTGGTCACAATTGTACACTAGATGTCAGAACAGCACTGTTGAACGGAACTGCAAAGGCATGGAGGGTCTGTGCTATCATCATATTTCTTTAGTAGTAATATTACTATATTATGCATTAATGTATGCATATTTAATATTTCTAATAATATGTAATATTACTTTAATGTTATTGTGATTAATGGCAGTAGTTCGTAGCTGTAATAGTAGTCAAAGGGCAAAGATGGGGAGCAGTTAGTCTTCATGGTTGTTGTCATTATTGTCATAATATGTGAACACTTTACCTTGGACAGCAGAATGAGTAAAGGTAACATGTCCCTGGCCAAGTACACATTCAACACTATGTAGTTTCACAAAGAACAGGCTTTGCAGAAACTGCATTTGGTCTTTGTTGCCCTCTAGTGGCATACAGTCTCTCCCTACAGAGTGAGTCAAACTAGGATCACCCATGTGCAATCCCCTGGTGTAAAAGTGAAGGTTTTCTACAGTAGGTGCCACTAAATCTGCATTGGCTGTGCTGAATGAGAGGGCATTTGCAGAGAAGCTGCTTAGCAACTGATGCCAAATTAGGATGGAACTGTTCCTGAGAAGCAGCATGTTGGTTATTTAGACTGTTGCATTTGGCTCCGTTTATGGTGCTTTTGTCAGAGAATGCTGTTGTCCTACAGAATCAAGGCAAAAGGTCCCACATAAAGACTGAGCACAAGATGCAGGACTCTCTTGGCAATGGCCAGCTCCAAGATGGAGTTGTGATTCAATGCACATACAGTGGCTGTAACACAAATGCTCTGGCGTACTCTACTCCTATATACTTTTGGCTTTTTGAAATGTTGCACTGAGCAGAGACGGGCAATTGCATTGTATTTCATCACTCTTTAATGGACATTACATTGGGTTCCAGGATGAAAGAAGCAACATTTTTCATTTGGGTCCTGGGAAGAAAAAAAGTAAAACCACCCTGAAATGTACAAAAAAAAACTTTATGAGTGTTGGTGCTTGATGATGACGATGATGATGCAAGACAACTCTTCATTGTCAGTGGAGTTCAGGTATTTGATGGCATTACTGGATGGGACAAGTGACTTACATATTTGTACATGTGAAATCTAATTATTCACGTACAGAGATCCACACTAAACGCTCAGTGTGCTTGAAAATATGAGGCATTATTTATCCTTTAGCTGATGGTAGCAGATGAAGCAGTTTACTGCTCAGTTCAATGTGATGAATATAACCCTGCTAAAATGGATAAGGTGCATACAAATTGTATTTAACATGTTTGAAATTGTCGCCTTTCAAAAAGCACATAAATCTGTTTTTGACATTTCGTTACTTTGGATCTCTGGTGGAAGAAAGCATTAAAAGTACCAATACAACAATGTATTAATTGTATGGATCCTACTCCAATGTATGCTTTTTGTGTGATCATGATCACACAATCATTTGATCATTTAATCATTTGACCTCTTTTGACCTCTTTTGGTTGTTTAAACCATACATTTTATCTTTAACAATGTGTTGCATTTTATAAGCTTAGATAAGAATTGTAAAAATCTTAAATTTAAATAAATGTAGTGCAGTAAAAAGCACAATATTTTGCTCTGAAATGGATTAGAAGTATTAAGTAACAGAATGTATATAAGTACAAGTACAGTAATACAGTAACATGTCACTTAAGTACAGTTCTTGAATAAGCATATTACTTTTCACCACTGCTTTGAATTCACATTTAAAAGTTTACTGTAATACTCACCAACATATTTTGCTATTAGAATGAACTGAACCCAAATCTTTATAGCAGGCAAAGGACGTAATCAGAAATGCTACACAGTATTTGATGCTAACCTGCATTACAACCCATTCTGAACATACAAAATCTTCACATGCTCAGACATAAGTTTTCCAGGCTGTATATCTTCATTTCAAAACTTTTCTATAAGCTGGCTGTGATTTAAGTTCAGTTGCTTCCTGTCAGTTTATTACCAACTGGCTTGTCTTAATTAAACTTTGCATCAGTGCAGTGGTAGATTAATTGAACATTAATATGCTAAATATTCTGATGAAAGTGAATGTGCACTCTAACATACACACACTTTCTGTACATATGCATGCAGCATTGCCTTCATTGACACACACACACATACACACATGCATGCACACACGCACGCACGCACGCACGCACGCACGCACGCTAACACACGTAAAGTACACTCAAATATCGTCTCATTAATGGATAGACAGCTCTGATGAGAACTCATCTGCATATTATTATCATCACATTACTTGTGCTTTTCCAATCAGTTACTGAATTAGCATTTGGATAAGAACCTTGCAATCATTCAGCGACCTTTCCAAAAACTGCATTATAACGTGTCACTAATGAACATATGCTACAAATGAAGTATGTGCTTGTTCTGATTGTTTTGAAATAATGCTTGAAGACCTCAGAGAAAAAAAAAAGTATTCAATGTGCAAAACCTTTGAGTTTGTTATTTCCTGGCTAGCTCAGGGTTTATCTGACATCCTTGATATTTGACATATTCTTTGTTTGTTTCACTGTATATTTTGCAATATTACCGTAAATTAGACTTAGTGGTTAGAAGTGCCTGCAATTTCAGAGTTTAACTGTAAATACACTCAGCTCACTGGTTTTGGCCCCTGAGGGCAGACAAAATTATGTCACAGTGATAAATGACATTTTCGTAGTGCTCAAACACGGTTGGGGAACACGGACCAAGAATCACTTCAGTCAAGCTGAGGAGTCTGTTTTGTTATCATGACCTGTTTTCCTCCATTGGAGGGCACACTTGAATAAGCAGTGGCGGTGAAGTGAGCAGAGCCATTTCATGTACACTGTGATCTTTTTACAGTACAGGATCCACATCAGTTTTTTTCCCTGACACATTCCCCAGATTTGTGGCTTAACCCCACCTGGCACTGCTCCCAGAAATGTCCTTGCATTGCCTTTAGTGTTAAGAATATTATGAAAAAATGCTCTTCATTTGAATTATTATGTTTCAAATGACTGTTCTCTCACAAATGTCTCATTAATAACTTAGTTTGACAGCCTTTCTCTTGCCACCATTAATGCTTGTGTGTCTCTCTTTTTTACACCTAGAAGATAGGCCTACTGCTGATTTACTTAAAGTGGGGTTATGTAACTTTTGCTGAATAACGTCACTAGTGGCATTTATGGGATAGCCATAATGGCGATTGCTAAAATGTAGTGTAACAGTAGCAAAAGTAGAAAAGAGTCTTAAAATCAACTCTGTGTAGTTACAGCAATATTTATCTAAACTTTGCTAATGTTTGCGGTAGCTAACTTTAGCCATTATGAGCTATTAATCCCATCCAAGTCAGGCTGTAGCAGTGTACTGAATCGAGCAAGTTGTGTTTTATTACCAGCTGCAACAGCGATGCTGGTATAGTTTTCACCTAACCTGTCTGTCTGTCTGTCTGTCTGTCTGTGGACAGATTTGGTTACAGTTATAGTGTCACAACCGTGCAAGATGCAGCCACGGAACTTTACAGGTGTAGTGAAGATCAAAATCAAGGATAGTTCGAAGATGTGTTTGGTCCAAGCAAGGGCACCAGAAGTAGAGGGGTACAAAGTAGGGAAGGGGCCATTGGGCCCCCCACTTTCCGCCCCTGGCCTGATTTGGCATGACAGCTGGTGTGATCCCACTGCAAGATAGTCTCTAGTTGCTTATGAATTCAACTTTTTATTTGTGAGATGAATGTGTTCTTTTGTGTTGCGAAATTTGCATAGTGTTGCTTTAATTCCCAAGCATCGTTTGGGAGAAACGTCCAAAAAGGCCACAGATTAATTTATTTATTAGTTTGGCTCTGTCACACACACACACACACACACACACACACACACACACACACACACACACACACACACACACACACACCTTAAAAAATGTGGATTTGTTTCAACCATTTTCAGGTGTGGGAGAGCTGCGCCCAAGGCGGTGGATACTGCTGCGGTTAAATTGTGAATGACATGAGTTGACCTCTGTTTTCTCACAAACAGCTGACAGGTTTTTACAATAAAAATGATTTTCACAATGGCTCCTATATTATAGTGGAGAGACAAGTAATTACAAGAGAAACCCAAATATCAGGGTAACTTTTTTGTCTATGATACCATCCCTTCTTTATTCTCATTTAGTACACAGTTTCTCTTCCTCTACTACCCATCTCTTTCTAAGTCTTCCTCCCCCCCCTGCCTTTCTCTCACTCGGTCTCTCTGTGCACATACATACTCTTCCTCTCTCTCTCTCTCTTTATCCTGCCAGAATTTTCTCGGTATTCCCTTTGATCTTCCTCCTCCTCCCCTCTCCTCGCCCTGTTAAGGCTCTTCACTAACTTTAATTGAGCAACTTAGAGATCAGTGGCTGATGCCATGAACAGTCACTCACAGGTGAACCACAGTACATCTTTCTTTGTATACACATCATATATTAAGATGGAGATTGAGATTAAGACATACTATATTAATTAATTTTTTTCACTCGGTTAGTTATTACACACACACTACAATATATATATATATATATATATATATATATATATATATATATATATATATATATATATATATATATTATTGAATTGGATAAATTCATGCTTGTGTTTGTGTGAAAATGTCAGGGATCGGGAGTGAAACTTTGCTGCTTGCAAATTGTGTTTCTGTGCATGCTCTGCTCCGCTCCCCGCTGTAGCTTCTGGTTGTTTAGCGGCTCTTTGATCAGCAGATAGTGAGATGGTAGGGAGGCTGGTTATGCTGGCTCCCCCGCCTGATGCACGGGTGGCATCACTACACATTCTACACACAGTGGGAAGCTGGACGGTTGGTGTGTGTGTGCATATGTGTGTGTAAAAGAGTGAAAGAGAGACAGAAAAAGAGAGTGAAAGAGGTACTTAGGCAGAAATATGTGAAGAAAGATAGTGTTTGTGGTGAGAGGGAATAATTAGATGCGGGGTCATTTTGTCTTGAATGAAGGAGTGCAAACAGCTATAAATGGCTGCCTGGCAGGGTCCTCTCTGATGTGTATCCTGCCTGTGTGTACTTCTAAACATTACCTACAGCCACTGCTGCTTCACAGCCAAGCTATGATCTCTCAGCCTCTTTGTAAAAGACGGTTTTCCTCATCTGTCAATGAGCATTTTTGCACCTGAAAACGTCATATTGATAAAAAGAATTACGCTTAGCATCATTTGAAGTGCAATACATTACGCTGCATTGCCAAGTGTTGCAAAAATGCAGCAAGAGGAATGTCGTTTGACACTGAACTTGAATAATAATTTTAGGCAGTCTGCATTGGCCGCGTTCCACTCCAGATTGTTTTTTTTCAATAGCAGGATTGCTATGGCAATTTGTAATTATTTTCCCTAAAACCTGGCCATCAGTAAATACCACTGTTAGTAATACTATACATGTAGTCAATAATACTGCTTTCACAGTTATCTGACTAAACAAGGTAATCCTGTTTTCTGATACACCCCCTCAGAGCAAATCTACAAGCTGTGACATGTTGCTTGTCCTCCAGTCAATAACACCCAACCTGCCTATCTGGGTAAGGCATTAACCGATAAGAAAGACTCATTTATGGACAAATGTGTTTACATAGATTTCCCATACAATTCATCTATAGCTTGAGAGAAAGCCTGCCTTTCATATTTGCAGCCATGAATCAACCCTTATTATCGACACATGGAGAAATGCAAGTGCAGCTGGGTAATCAGCATGCACATACGGCTGTGATTTGTTACTGTACCTATAAATAAAGATATTACATTGGTTAAATGGATGGAGAAGTAACCCCTTGGATAGCCATACTCGGTTAACCCAAACATAAATAAAATGTGCTGCAAAGCCACTCCACTTTTAACATAAACAGGATTATGTTATGTTTCACAGATGATCATAACTTCTGCATATTTGATGTGAGCCATGGGGGGGAAAAAATATTTGGGAGCTGCCCTTGTGGCAGAAAGTCTGTTTAAAAGAACAGGCCTTGGAGGAGCAATAGCTGTATCGAACTGTTTATATTTGCATTTTTACAGAGATACTGTGCTGTCCCTTAGTGTGAGGGGAAAAGCCTGCAAAATATCCCTAACCATATCCCTCAGTGAATAAGAGAGGGGTAAAGAGACTGCCAGTGTAAGCTGTCATGCTGGATCTGAAATGAAATACAGGCTTCCACATACATATCAAAGATACCCCACATGACAAGTAATACAGCACTCAACATGTGATTACACTATTCCTGGTATCTTCATTGAGCTGATTTTACTAACCCTTGTTTGATCCAGTGTCTAATTAATTCCTTAAGTTCTTGTGTTTATAGCAGTAGAGGGGAGAGAGTGTATATAAGGAGAGGGGATCTGTCTTTGAAGTGGTGTTCTGCAAATCTCTAGAGGATAACAAAGCCTGAGGCTGGACTCGGGCTGTGGGGAGAGAAGCAACAACTACTTTTCCACTGCAGGGCCAAAATTGTGGCTTGCCATGGCCGTGTTTTCTACACCGAATACCATTGTCATCTGTTTATTTGAAACAATATATCCCATCAGAAATACAAAGTCTTAAGGTGGCAAAAGGTCAACAGAGAAAAGTTTACTTTAATCGAGGCGGAGAGGCAAATAACAACTAAGCCTTTGCTAGCATTGTTTGGCCCTGCGCTGGAATATTGGCTCTTAGCAACACTGAAAAACGAGATTCTGCAATCCTCTGAGGTATACCCCTCCCTGTGACTAACTAGCTAATGAACTATCAGCTATCTATCTTCATTCCACCCAGGGCCCACTTGTCCTTCCCTGCAGACAGAAGCTTCTTGGCAGGTCTTGCTGAGGGGAATCCAAACCTCCTGGCTCTAAAGTAAAGTGTTGCATTCTTCTGAAAGTCATTTTGAGGTGAAAAACAGAACGCATTGATGCTATTTCTGTTGTCGCAGACAGTACCATCAATATTTGTGAACATGAAACAACCTCATTCCCAAGCTAGAAACCAGACAGCTGCAGTCATCTGTGATGTCAGCAAAATACTAAATTAAACTAGGGTTTCTTCAGTCATAATAATTTGCAGACGTTTTGCGGAGTAAATTATTTCTCGAGATTAATCTCACATGGGAAGCTTTTGATTGGTAATTAATTGAGCAGCACAAACCTTGGCACTAGTTTTGGTTGACTTGTCCCCAATTCAAGACCAACAAGATGCACTGTAAATGACACAATGTATTTAACTTCTCTTTGCAGAACTGACGTTTCATGATTAGGCTACATTGTGTCAAAGTAAACGATGCTACAGTAAGATATCAATTGGGAAGCCATCCATACTGTAGAGTTCAATGGTGCCAATTATTTTTTACACAGAACCACCTGAGAAGGCGTCAGTGGAAACTGTTTTGGAAAAGGGAAGGCACTTTCAAATGAACCATCCGTCTATCATGTTCGCCACTGTTGTTTTGAACAAACCGTTGCGGCCGTCAAACGCACACCAAAACCACGGCAATAGCTGCCAGGAGCTCCTCACAGGACGCCGATTGGTTCGGTTTGCTGCTGTTCGGACGCAAACACGTTACTTGAAGCCTGGCAAGATGGAACTTTGTGTGTTATGCATTGCATTCTATGGTGATATGCGATCCCGCGATTCTTGTGATATCGCAAGAGTCCAGCTGCCGTGCAAGGTAAACTGTAGAGATACCTAAGACAAAGGTGTCCAGTGCATACCAGATGGGATAAGTGTCGGACAAACATGCCTGCAAGTAGCAGTGAGTGAAAAATATAGACCCATTTCACAATCTCATTATTGGGTATTATTATATTGCTCATTATTATTATTGTCATTCAGGTTAACACACCTATAGATAGCATTTTAACATGCATGATAGTCTATATCCATGACATTTCACTTCTGGGATTGCCACGTTGCCGTCGAAAATTCCACTGTATGTTCTTTTTTTCAACCGGATTTCCATTACCTTCCATCCATCCATCCATCTTCGTCCGCTTATCCGGTGTCGGGTCGCGGGGGGAGCAGCTCCAGCAGGGGACCCCAAACTTCCCTTTCCCGAGCAACATTAACCAGCTCCGACTGGGGGATCCCGAGGCGTTCCCAGGCCAGGTTGGAGATATAATCCCTCCACCTAGTCCTGGGTCTTCCCCGAGGCCTCCTGCCAGCTGGACGTGCCTGGAACACCTCCCTAGGGAGGCGCCCAGGGGGCATCCTTACTAGATGCCCGAACCACCTCAACTGGCTCCTTTCGACGCGAAGGAGCAGCGGCTCTACTCCGAGCTCCTCACGGATGACTGAGCTTCTCACCCTAACTCTAAGGGAGACGCCAGCCACCCTCCTGAGGAAACCCATTTTGGCCGCTTGTACCCTGGATCTCGTTCTTTCGGTCATGACCCAGCCTTCATGACCATAGGTGAGGATAGGAACGAAAACTGACCGGTAGATCGAGAGATTTGCCTTCTGGCTCAGCTCTCTTTTCGTCACAACGGTGCGATAGATTGAATGCAATACCGCACTGCGCCGATTCTCCGACCAATCTCCCGCTCCATTGTCCCCTCACTCGCGAACAAAACCCCAAGGTACTTGAACTCCTTCACTTGGGGTAAGGACTCATTCCCTACCTGGAGAAGGCATTCCATCGGTTTCCTGCTGAGAACCATGGCCTCAGATTTAGAGGTGCTGATCCTCATCCCAACCGCTTCACACTCGGTTGCGAACCGATCCAGTGAGTGTTGAAGGTTGCAGGCCGATGATGCCATCAGGACCACATCATCTGCAAAGAGCAGCGATGAGATCCCCAGCCCACCAAACTGCAACCCCTCCCCACCCCGACTACACCTCGATATCCTGTCCATAAATATTACAAACAGGATTGGTGACAAAGCGCAGCCCTGGCAGAGGCCAACCCTCACCTGAAACGAGTCCGACTTACTACCGAGAACCCGGACACAGCTCTCGCTTTGGTTGTACAGAGATTGGATGGCCCTGAGTAGAGACCCCCTCACCCCATACTCCCGCAGCACCTCCCACAGTATCTCCCGGGGGACCCGGTCATATGCCTTCTCCAAATCCACAAAACACATGTAGACCGGTTGGGCATACTCCCAGGCTCCCTCCAGGATTCTTGCGAGAGTGAAGAGCTGGTCCGTTGTTCCACGACCATGACGGAATCCGCATTGTTCCTCCTCAACCCGAGGTTCGACTATCGGCCGAACCCTCCTTTCCAGCACCTTGGAGTAGACTACCTTCCTTGTGTTGGAATTCTAAACTTCGGTGGATTTATGAGGACTATGGTTAACTGCTCCTCAGATCTCTGCAGGGTAAATCGAGACAGCTAGCTAGACTATCTGTCCAATCTGAGTTTTCTGTTGCACGAATGAAATAACTTTTGAACCACCAAAACAAGTTCTTTACTGAGAAGAAAATCTTTATAAAAAAAAATAATGGCTCTCTTCTATTTACAAGGCAGAAATCCTGGAGGCAAATTCAATACCTTTTAATACCATTTTTAATACCTTCTCAATATTTTTTAAAACCAACATGCCATTGAGTTGCAGGTTTATACGGCAACACGTTTCTGACCATTAAACGGAGTTTGAGATTTATAAAACTACACCCTCTTGACCAATAGAATAATGCAGATAGGGAAAGTCAACAGAATATATTGAGACTCACTGACTTTGGAAAGATCTTGCATTTATTCCACCTTCAGAAGAAAATTAATAGATGAAATAAAATGATAAATTAAAGCAGTTCAAAGAAGCAAGCATTCACTGATGCTATTATAACCACTTAAAACTAAGTGAACCTTCTTCTGTATGTACAAACACCATATGCACAAATGAGTATACATGGAAAATATTCCATGAGGCAAGTGAAATACAAGAAAACAGTAGTGCTGCAGCTATTGATTATTTTAGTAATAGAGTATTCTGATTATTTCATCGATTAATCGAGTAATTGGATAAGAAATACAAAAGAGAGGTTTCCTTTTTTTGAAAAAGCAACCTTTTTTATTGCCTAAATTGCATACAATAACAGGGATGGATGCTAATATTTTTAAGCACGGGCGCATGGGCCACCAAGCCCCTTATTCTGTTGGCAAAAGTACATTTTTGGTGGCCCAAATGTAAATCTTTTTTGCCCCCTTCCCCTTCTTGCCTCTGGCTCTTTGCACTGGATATGCAAAAGAGCTGTTCACTAAGCCCAGGTTAATGTGACTGTACAAAGCTTACAGCAGGGCTATTCCACTACACTGTTCAGGGAGACACATTTTCAGAAGCCTAATACTGAGTGAGGAGAAAGAATAAAGAATGCAGACATCACAGGCATGGTCCGGTGATGTCATTCACGTGCATATTAAGTAGCCATGCTCCAGGAGGAGGGGCTGGTTTGTCTCCGGCAGCAGCTAAGTTTACAGAAATTTCAAGATTAGTAGCAAACTAATAAACAGAAGCTTTTGTTTTAGCTTATTTGTAAAACATCGCTATTTGCGGAGTAGCATGCTGTAGGCTAGTTGTGTAAAACAGCGCGGTAGATGAGAGCAGCAGTAGTTAGCCTACCTTGTGTCAGGTTCCTTCCGTGGAATGGATGAGTAGCCTACACTGGCTTTTCTACAGAGGTGATGTAGCAGCATGTTTGCAGCTTAAAATGATCCCAAACTTTCTGTTGTTTTCTCTTGCCTGTCTCTTCTCTTAACCCATCACTATATTTGTGTTATTTGTGCATGTTGTGTAAAGGTTGCATTCCACTTACTCCTAAAATTCACAATGTACAATACACATGGATGTATAATAATAACAGGATGACAGATCCCCAAATGGCGCATATTCAGTTTAATGGAGTTGCTTGACTGGTGCGTATATGCTAAAAATACGCCGGCCTCGCCGACAGCAGCGGGACGGTTGTGGTTAGGATGAGAATAACGAGGAAAGGAACTGCAACAGGCGGGACACAATCCCCGGTCTCCGGGGTGAAAGTCCTGTGTTGTTTGACCCATCCACCACCCCAACCACGAAATATGCTTCCCATTGAAATACATTGCTTTAAAATTCGTAATCACCACACACTGGCGATACATCAGACCTTTTTCATGGCAGACATTTTGACTTGTCATAGTAGGAAAAGCACAGGTGTTACTTAAAACATTAGGCTACATGGCTGACAGTCACAGTGAAAGTAAATTATAACACCGTGACAGTCAGGCAGCACGCACAACAACAGAATCCTAAAACCGAAGCAGCTAAATGGAATTTGGCCAATTGTTAAAGGTCCCATGGCATGAAAATTTCACTTTATGAGGTTTTTTAACATTAATATGCGTTCCCCGAGCCTGTCTATGGTCCCCCAGTGGCTAGAAATGGTGATAGGTGTAAACCGAGCCCTGGGTATCCTGCTCTGCCTTTGAGAAAATGAAAGCTCAGATGAGCCGTTTTGGAATCTGCTCCTTATGAGGTCATAAGGTTACCTCCCCTTTCTCTGCTTTGCCCGCCCAGAGAACTTGGCCAACCCATGAGAGAGAGACATCATGGCTTTCCAAACGAGAAAAGTGGCAGTTGGTCAAGGCCACACCCCCACCCTACCTTGCCCCTCCCTCTCTCTTCCTCAATAGCTTCAGACACAGAAATGGCACATACTAAGGAAAGCTCATTGTGGGACTGGCTCTAGTGGCTGTAATTCTGCACCAAAGCTGAATTTCGGGAAAGAGATACAGTATTAGGGGACCACTAAGGTCTATATAAAAGCATCCAAAGAGCACCATGTCATGGGACCTTTAACTGTTTACACTTGTGCTTTTTCTATTGTGACAAGTCAAATTATGTATTGTATAACAAAGGAGTACTGAATTTCGTCAGCCCACATACAAAAAAACGATAATGCAGGTATGAATGCATCATTTCACCATAATTCTGCTTGTAGGAAGCAGAACACACGCTTTTCATTAAGATTCACGTGTTTCAAAGCACCAGAAATCCACAATGACAAGGGTGGCAAGTCATTACAACGAAAATGTGGGTCCAGTTTAACAAAAGCAGATATTATCGTGGAAAAGGAAAGAAATGAGGACTAAATGTAATTTTTCCTACTAAAACATACCTGGTAACAGCACTGAATACCGCATCACGGTGTTGAGGGCTTAGTTGTAGGAAGATAGTTTGTATGGATCATACCATGTTAACTCAAGTGCTTCTCAAAATCAACCCTTTAAAATTAACTATAAGAGCTCAAATGGCATTTTAGCATGTATACTATGTAAAATGAATACAGTCGTATTTTTTGTCACTTTCTGTCATCAGTTTAACTTTTTGCTGTCCAGTTATTGACACACCGCCCCTCTCTGGCAGTGGTTTGCTCCTCACTCCAGCTGATCGGCCCAGGATTCCCCGGTGACTCTGCCCGTCGTTAGCTTTGACGGCTCCAATGTTTCAACGTCGATTTAAACTGCTTTAACTTTACGGAGTCAGTGGCCGCTCGTGTCGGCAAATCGGTCCTCGTCCAGTGAAACTCTGAGGGATAATCTGGACGGGTTATTGACTCTGTACTTGTCAAAAACAGGGGATCTGAACGCAAATACGAGGCCCTCACTCCATCCCCGGATTCACCTGCTACGCGAAGAGCCTCACACGGAAGACCGACATGGGGGACACGGGCAGCGAGGGCAGCAAGCCTCCGAGTAACGTTAACGTTGTGCCCCCGCGCTGCCCATGTGGTTTCTGGGGGTAAGGCGAAAAACCTCTCAAATGTCTTCCTTGCAGATGCTTTCTTTCTTTGCCAACAGCTAGCAGAGTCGCTAGCCACTAACGTTAGCGTTAGCAGCTCAAACAGGGATGAGCTGCTTTTCTTGTTATTACCCCCTCCCCATTGTTTTGTAGCATTAGCTGCTAGCTAACACCAGCTGGCCTAGGTAACCCTCTCTGGTAGAGTTAAAGAGCAGGGTAGGAGTGTAGGATAAGCCCTCCAGGTAATGTAACAGCGGTTACAGCGCTAATAAACTGGCTAGATTTAAAGTACTTAGGAATGACATAAAGCAGTTGGCTAGAGATACCACGCAGGACATTTGTTAAATCATAAACTGAACCTGGGTGTAAACCAGGCACCGATGGTGTCATCCGTTCAAATTAGCTGTAAAGCAGGATATGTGCTTATATACTCACAAATAGTTGCACATATTGACACAGTATGTTAATTTCTTAAGCACATCAATCATCATGAGAAAATTTGATTTTGTCAAGTGTATTGGAGGACACATGTTAACTTTGCCCCGCTCAACAAAGTGATACGAACCCAAGATCGTAAGGTTTAGTGACGTGACATGCACTTCAAATAATGTTATAAATGTCAGACAGGTGTTAATGTTACCAATCAATATCGTTTTAGTCAGCCGAAATAAATAAATACATGTGAGGTTAATTAATACAGGCCCATAGGGCACATTTGCAGTGGTAAACCTGACTTAATATGGCACTTAAAAAGTATAACATATACATATCAGAAATTTACAGTTATGATGAATACATAATGGTGCTTTAAATTTGAGATTAATTTACATTTTGTTTACAATTTGCATTTCATGGGCTAACCGAACGGTTATCATGAGCCAAGTTTGGTACAAATATCCCACTCTAGATAGGGTTTGCTGTTCTAGTATGTTTACTAATACACATTGGGTCTTCAATTTTCAGCTGAGTTGTAAAGGAGTAGAAGCAACCAGGCCAGTGAAGACTTAGTATAGGAATAGAATTGTTTGTTTTCTTCCCATAATTATTTATATTAGCTACAGGAGCTGTCGTAGTGCACTAAAGTACCTATTTCACTATTTGCATTATTTAAGAAGTGATCTGCTTGGAAGTTGACAGCTCACCCACTGACTGCAATGTCAATCACCAGAGACAGTATTTGTGATGATGACCCACTTGAGCAGAGTTCACCAGGGTTACAAATGCACCAAAATCATGGCATCTCTGTGTCTTGTTACAGTATCAAAACTAAGCACTAAAAGTTCCACATTGGCTTACAAGATATTATATTATTGTGATCACCAGAAAAAGAATCATCAACATCTTTTTTTATATATATATATCAATATATTGTTTTATATCTTTTAGATCTTTTAACACTAATGATGCACTCCGGCAGCTCCTGTCAACACGTAAAGTCAAATAGTTCAAAGTTTAGGGCCAACACTGACACTGGAAACCTGGGGGAAATTGAAGGACGCAGTGTGTTCAGTGCAAATTGTTGTTTCACTTAACAACAAGATGGACAAATGGTGTACCAGGCTAATATTTAATATATCCATACAGCATACACACATCCATTTATCTGTAACGCCCCTGGCAACATTCAAGTTTATTACACAATTGACTTTGGATGGATTGATGTAGGCCTATATTGAGGGTACACTGACAACAGCATGCACTGATGGTGTCCTCCAGATTTTGGTGAAAGAAAGCTGAATTTCTCAGCGGTATTAGGAGGGATCTTTGAAATGGGGCAGGCCATGTTGCCAGGTTATGATGGATTTCATATAGAAATCCAGCCCCTGAGTTAGATTCTCCTGCTTATAGGCTTTTTTTGTGAAAATGCATTGGATCACCAATAGGACAGGATGACAGTGACATTATGTCCAGTGTTTCTTCTATGTTGATTTTGTAGTGGCGGCCCACCGTGGCAAAATTTCTGCCACCACGGTAAAAGAAATTAGCCTCGTGTGACCGTCCAGATCTCGCGAGCTCCAGTTTTCCACTCATAGATCAGTCTGGCATCTTGAGGCAGAGAAAATTTGGAGCCGTTAGCCAAACGACCGGGCCAATCAACGTTGGTTTTGAGGTGGGTTAGGTGGTGATAGACAGATGGTTTATCCAATCAGCTAACCAGTATTTTCAGACAGCGGTAGCCCTAATTCTGTTAGCCGCTCGCTAATGCTTTTTTTCTCTTGGATCCTTCTTTTGGAATATGGTCCGGGAACCTGAAATGGTGCCTTTTATTCCTAAATTCTCGTTACACAAACGGCAAATCTACTTAACCGACATGTTGCTTGCATGCTGAGCTAACGAGCTATGCTCTGCCTGCAGCAGCAGGGGCGGGCTTGTGGTTGTATTTTCATACGCTTCGTGGATCTGATTGGTTGATTTGGCCCATCTATCACCAACATAGGTGATAAACAGATGGTTCATCCAATCAGCTAACCAGTATTTCCGCCCCTTCCCAAAAGTTCTCCAACGGAAAGTTCCCAGATGCATATGCCGAGCAAATGCGAAGCAATCCATCTGGCGGAGTCAGGTTAATCAGAAATAGGACTGTACGAAAAATGTAGTCGCAGTTGCCTTTTAAATTGTCCTGCCGACATAATGCACCCCCCATTGCAATTTAACAACAAGTAGAACTATTCAGAGGTTATTGCGCCCGTCCAGTTTAACTCCACATACTGTTGTGTTGATGTAGTTTATTGTCAAAACGTTCGCTTTCTTCCGAGTTGACTATTAAACGAACAGCTCCACCAAAAACATCACAGCGGTGGGTCCTAAAGGAAACTGTGATGTCACTGTGTTTGGGATGGAAAAAGTAGGCTTTGGTTGGGCTCTCCTTTGAGTTCTTTTGTATGCTCCAGACTTGTCAGCAGGCATGATGATAACATTTGAAAGTTCCTTTAGGTTGTGTTGTAGCATCATTACACACACTCCTTGTGTGGCTCTTTTTGACTTTCACATTAGAGGTCTTAACTGGTCCAAACATTTGTGCTCAAACCCTAAAAGACCCAGAAATATACAACCCTGAACCTAACTGGTCCCATCTATTATTTGAAAGCTGGGACCTGGACACAGAACTGAGAAATGACGGACCAGATCGGCACCGATTTGACAGCTGATTGCTTTTAACAAGTTAATGTTAATTTAAATGTTGTTAAAATAAAACTTTGAGTCTTACCTAATGTAACGTTAGTAGCCTTCTTCCCTGTGCCTGGCCATGATGATATAATCCAACCTCCTTGCCAAGAAGGCTGGTAAAATACATCCAGGTTATTCCTCTCTTGCTGATTGAAACAGCATGTTTGATCCACTCGTTATTTCCGCTTAAAAGTCCACTTGCTGTCACTGTGATGGATCAAGAAAAACACGGCTTGTTTGGAATCATCTTTGCAGTTTTTGTTGCATCTAGCATAATAAAGATAACTTCAGCTGTTTGCCCTTTTGAACTTAAAAAAAAAAAAAGATTGCTCGTTGCTACGGCTGCTAACGCTAGCCTCGCTATTTGTTGCCTGACCTGGGCTCTCTGACCTTTTAACCTCCTGAGCAGGGGCACTCGTTCACGCAGGTACCACCTTGGGGCCACAGATGCACTTTGAATACACACTCACAGCACTTCTGTCATGATCAGTGCTATCTGATCTCCACTCAGGTATTACACATAATGTTAAACAGACCCGGGACCCGCGGTAACAGAACAGGACCTGAACCGGACCCAATTGACCATATAAACCTTGAATCCGAACCCGTACGGTCCGGGGTTGGGTCTCGGGTTCTAGGGTTCGGGTAGACCCATGAAGACCTCTATTCCACATGTCTTTTTCTGCCTCAAACTTTGAAGTGGCACATTGAGGTGCACTGTTTTTATTTATTTTATTAGGCACATGCACATTAATCAACATTTCTGTAAATGCACCAGTGTTAGCCAGATGGCTAATTTCCAACTGTCGTCCTAGTTACCTAGCATGCATATCTTTATGGTGGGAGGAAACCCACGCAAACACGGGGAGAACATGCAAACTCCACACAGAAAGGCCCTGCCCAGCCCGGGGATGGAACTCTGCAGTGAGGCAGAAGTGCTAACCATTGATCCACCGTCCTGCCGTGTATGGTTGTGATTGGTCCTCTGTGGCTCATAAACCATAATTGCATCTGACATATAGCAAGAGATTAATGCTTGTTCTTCCTTTTGTTATTCGTCCCTAAGAGTGGAAGACTGACAGAAGAGGCAAAGAAAGAAAGGGAAAGGAACGGTTTATTCACCTCTTTTGAGCACTTTTTCTGGTATTGGAGAGGTTCTCTGCGTCTCTTAATGATGATCTTGTCATGGATTGATGATCAGTTATCTCGTGTCTGAGTGCTTTAGTCAAATCAAAATTTTGAAAGTAATTTGGGAGAGCTGTACCGACCGTGACTCCCCTCATGATATATATGCGTTATATTTAGAGTTGGGTACCGAAACCCGGTTCCACTATGGTAGTATTCGGACCGGATTAAAACGCAAATTTCGGTTTCTCATTTTAGTTCCAACTGAAATATTTTCCCTCTGTCACTCTGGACAGCGGCAGACTCTTTTTATTTTTTCTTTATTTTTTTTTTCTTTCTCCCTTTTCTGCCGATTGGTGCTCGTGCCCACTTGCGGTGTGAAGCGCGTGTCCGCGCTATTCTCTGACATGCACTCTACAATCACTGCTGATAGACGGCTTTTTGTACACGCTCTGAAACGGACGTAAAAAGATCACACTTTCTCTGTAATCTACCGTTAGCTAGCTACCGTAAATGTAGGCTACTTTTAAAATGGTATATTTTCCCTCTGGGCTCACCAAAACGGACGTAAAAGCATATTAACCATTCACTGCACGTGATCGCTAGTAAACTTATTACACTTGGTCTGCTAGTCTATCGTTCAGGACAAGACCCTGTAGCCTGGTGGTAGGGGAGGCGGGACAGCCTCCCCAAATTGTCCAAATTACTTGTTAATAGTGTAACTGTTATTTGTTAAATTATTGTAGTTATGTGTTGGGTGACTTTATTTTTTACTTATTATATATTTAAATACTTTAAAACGTTAATATATTGTTCAATTTAAATAATTTTCAATAAAAAAAAACAACCTTTTTTCAAGAATCTGTTTAGGAATCAGTTAGGAATCGGAATCGTTTTAAAAGTACCGGTTCGGCATCAGAATCGTAAAAATCCAAACGGTACCCAACCCTAGATATTGCCAAAATATGCTGTGCATCATGTGCTAGGTTTTCTGTCTGGAGTACACTGTGTGAGATACATGAGAAAGAAATTGATTTCTTAAATCCATACTACTACATTACCAAACTATTGTAATGATTTCATATTAGCACAAAAGCTGAAAAGAAATGACGATTGCTTATGCCAGGATTAGTCAAGCAATTGCGTTATCAATTAGTTTATTAATTAGCCCTATAATTGCTATTTATAACAAAACTGTTTTAGATTAACAAAAGTATTGAATGCATGGATTTTAACATGGAAGTTGCCATTTTGAATCCTTGATGGATGGTATGAGCTTGTGCTGCCCTTACAGTTTCTATTAAAGGGCCCATAAGCAAAGCAAAACTACATGTTCCGGGTGCAAATGTAGAACTGTAATGTACAATCTCTCCCTTGTTACATTGAGCACAGCTGAGCCCTTCTCTGTCGCTGTTTTGTTCCACATAGATATACCATTGTCTAATAACTAATTCCGCCATTTGCGACTAAATGCTTGTGAATGCTCTCTATGAACAGACTTTTATCTCTATTTGTGAAGTTAGTTTGCACTTTACTGCTCACGTCACTAGTATTTAGTTGAACTTAATTCCCTTAAAACATTTATCACCCATCCATGCTTTTGCTCTTTTGTGTCACTCAAATTGCTTTACCAAGGCGACAGAGCCCATCTGCCTGTCTGTTCCAATCAGATATTCTCATTAGTAACAGCAGTGGGCCAACTATGAGACACTGATTGTGTGCACTCTGTTCAAAATTCCCTCTTGCCTAACAAGCATGCAGCAGTTCATTTTCGGTTTGTGCTTTTCTCATCCTTTCTCACCTTTTTTAGTTCCTAATTAATCTGTGATTTGATTAGGCCTAGCTTCTGATTAATAAGGTTGACAACAGGATATGACTTGTTTAGCCAGTATTGGCTTCCTCCCCTGGCCGTGTCTCATGATGAGGTTTCTTCTCTATCCTTGCTTCCTCCTTTCTCTTTTATACCCAAGACCACACACCAGTATACTGACAGACAATTCTCAGGTTGACTGTAGCTGACCCTACATTTAGAAATGAGGACAACGGTGTGCAACGAAGCACCCAAAATAAATAGAATGTGACTGATGGCAGCGACCGTCACGCTCGATGCACAGACAGTAAGGACGAGGACTGGAGAGGAAATGAGAGGAGCCCTGTCACAGGACAGCTAGAGCCATCTGTTGTGATAGAGTTGTGCCACCGAAGTAGGCAAGGCTTCGGGGATCAGTTCCATAACAACAGCTATATCAAAGATCTTTATCCATGTTTAAGAAGGTAAAGTATGTTTAGAAGCTTTTGTAGCTGGTAAAAAGGGCAAGTTAACGCAGTTTAAAATTTTTCTCCAGTTGTGCCTCTTGCTCAACTTTATCAGTCCAGCTGAGTGGTTGTCATGTTAGCTGTGTACGTTACATACATACACAGGCAAGGGGCCACACATTTCTTTGTTGGAAATCAACAGTTTGTTTGCAAAACTGAGCCATCTTGTTCCACCATACTGACATTTTCAACCCCACTGCTACTACATTGTACAGAATCAATGTTTGTTGGTCAAAAACAACGGACTATTACCTATAAATATTTCATTATGTTACTACTACCGATAACTAAACTGTAGGTTTAATTAAATTCCTGACAGATCTATGTAAAAAGTCTAGGGTTGGGTACCAAAACCCCGGTTCCACTATGGAACCTCATTTCGGTTCCGCTTAATGTGTCGACTGAAATATTTTCCCTCTGTCACACTTTCTCTGTAGTCTACTGTTGGCTAGCTACCGTAAATGTTAATATATTGTTAAATTTAAATAATAATAAAAAAGAGCCTTTCTTTGATGTCATTTTTCAGTTTTTCAAGAATCCGTTTAGGAATCGGAATCGTTTTAAAAGTACCAGATCGGGGCCCCTGGTTGGCTCACCTGGTACAGAGGGCGCCGATATATAGAGGTTTACTCCTCGACGCAGCGGCCGCAGGTTTGACTCCGACCTGCGGCCCTTTGCTGCATGTCATTCCCCTTCTCTTTCCCCTTTCATGTCTAAGCTGTCCTATCCAAATAAAGGCCTACAAATGCCCAAAAAATTATCTTAAAAAGAAATAAAGAAAAAAAAGTACCAGTTCAGCATCAGAATCGTAAAAATCCAAACGATACCCGACCCTAAAAACGTCACAAAAAGAATAAATGAAAATCTAACTTTAAATCAATAGAATTGTTCTAATTATATTTAACAGACAGGCACCAGCAGGTGACCTTCATTCAGGTCATATAAGCAGAGTGGCACGAAGAATCCAAAACATAGTCTCCAAAGATTCTCTGTGTTTCGAAAAGTTCAAAGACACAGAAACACATCTCCGACACAACATTGGCTTATCAAGTGTCCGCGGTTACCATGTCAGCAAACTTGGTTTACTGACAGTATTTACCTGCTGTAAGTTCTGATTTTGGAAACCATCTCCTGAGAACAATATCCTAATCTTAAGATTGTAGGAGATGCTGGGCTTTCTTCACCATCCACTAGTTTACCATGAATCTCTGTTGCTCTACAGTTTGTTACCGGTAACAATGAGACTCATCTGTTTGAATGGTAATATTAAAACAAATAGCTCCTGCTATTAAGACCTTGAAAGCCTGGTACATTGCATGGCAGCTTTGGGTGAGTAATTTAATACTGTAGCCTGGATCACACTCTTTATCTTGAATTGTTTTCTCACCAGCATCCCAAATGAGAAATAAAGTCCCAGCCTGGGACTTGGGATCATGGAAACATGTTGCTACTCTTGCTGCGTGGATACCCACCAGCAAAAGGCAGAGCTTTTCTTTTGTTGTTGCATCCCACTCTGTATATTTTTTGGAACTCTTATACAAACCGTTTGATTAACACATTTGCTTTCTCTGTTCTTTTCCTCAGGTCTAGCAAAACTATGAATCTCTGCTCAAAATGTTTTGCAGGTAGGTGCTTGTTCTTTTATGTGCTTGTTTATTCGACTTATCTTGTGTCTAAAGGTCTTTTCAGAGGGGGAGTGATTGTCGCGCCGGCCTCGGTATTCATTTTCAATGAGAGGCGAGCGAGCAGGTAGAAATCTGACCCGTGAAACTGTGCATGTTCGTGCTCGTCAAACGCACGCATGCGCCCGCCCACTGCTAGAGTTGAATTGTCTTGAACTTTTCCCTACGCGAGCGACGTGCAGTGCAAGTCAATGAACAGGAGACTGATTCTTGCTGTTTGTGATTTCCCTAAAATGTTTTCTAAACAGGACATGTCATTGTCAGACAGCACAAGACTGGATTTATCGGTTAACGTCACGTTTGAACTTAAATGAGGCTATAGAATTACGACTATGTTAACTTAGCTAACTTTATCTCTCAATAATAACAGTCTGTGGTTAATAAAGGCCAGGATTGCCACTATTTGCTATAAATAGACCTGTGATTAGGGATATATGTGTGTCAGTAGCTCAGTCTGTAGGGAGTTGGGTTGGCAACCGGAGGGTTGCTGGTTCAAGTCCCCAGGCGTCGGGGCACCTTTCCATGGGCAGCCCCCCTCACTCTGACATCTCTCCATTATTGCATGTATAGGTACTGAGCATACATGCTGTAATTCAGGCCTGTGTGTAATATGTGTAATAACAACAGAGTGAAAACATTGTAATTTACCCTTGTGGGATTAATAAAGTATATATTATTATTATTATTATTATTATTATTATTATTATTATTATTATTATTATATGATACCACAGTCAACTAATGTCCCTCAGTTGATACAGTAGTGCACATAATCCCCATGGTTACCACGCATTATTTGCCTGGCGTTTACTCGCGAGTGTTTTCTGACCCCGCAGATCCAAGCGACTACGCAGGCAAAGTGTCGCTTACCACCTGTAAAGACCTTAACATACCCCGTTTGTGTCAGGGAGGGGGGTTAAAATATGTCTCCACTCCTGTAGCTGTTCTGGAAAGCCCTTGGATGTGACAAAACGTGGCGAAAGTCTGAGAAAGAAAGTGCAGTGTTATGTTCACCCCCTAACTTCCTAATACTTCCTAAAGGTGCTCTAAGTGATGTGACACATTTTTTAGGCAACAACATTTTTCATCACATACAGCAAACATCTCCTCACTATCCGCTAGTTGCCTTTCCCCTGAATACACTGTAAAAAAAAAACGCGGTCTCTGAAGACAAACGGCACCAAAAACAAACTGTGCCAACCTGCACCACGAAACATAACAAACAGTGTTCCAGCCAATAACCGACAAGAAGGAGCTGGTTAAGCCATCATTGCGGAAGCGTTAGCACGTAGGCTACTTCCACAATGCATATTCATGACTCAACCAGCTCCTTCTTGTCGGTTATTGGCTGGAACACTGTTTGTTATGTTTCGTGGTGCAGGTTGGCGTAGTTTGCTTTTGTTGCCGTTTGTGGAGCCTGGGCTGTCTACAGAGACCGTGTTTTTTTTACAGTGTGTTCAGGGGACAGGCAGCTAGCTGAAAGGGAGGAGATGTTTGCTGTGTGTGACAAAAAATGTTGTAGCCTAAAAAACTTTTAAGTGTTCGACCTTTGGTCAAGTCTCATCATATGTTGTCCCCTCTCACTCAGTTCACTCCAGTTCATCATCTGTCAAAATCAGTGCCAGAGATATGAGTAGAAAACTACGTCCATTTAAAAAATATTCAAACCAAATGTTAGTGTACCAACGTTTCTAAATGAAATTGAGCATCATACAATACTGTACCTGATGGATGTACACACATGTCAAACCGTTTGACTTTTGTTTTTCATAGACATTCAGAAAAAACAGCCAGACAATGATTGTGCCCCAAAGGCCTCCTCAAGCTCCAGCAGCAGCAGCCAAGCAGACATCTTCTGTAATGAAACAAACGGCAGCATTAGTCACTCGCTGATGTCGATGCCTAACACATCAGAAGACCCTTCGCCAGGAGAGACAGGAGTGCCATCCCTATCTGCTCAGGACGGTAAGACGGCAGTTAATCAGTGAGAAATTAAATTTCACATCAGATCATATGATTTAGGGCCAGGGACTCCATCTCTGCTCGCTTTTCCTTTTGAAACAATGGGCAGTGTGAGCTCTCCCACAATGGAGTGTAGAACTTAAAGTCTATGTAATGTGGTTGTGTTTGGTTTGTAATGCTTGCCCTACACGTTGAAGTAATTTATGCATAATGTTCTGCAAATTAAGACGTGTGTTTGAATGTACAATCTCTAAATTGAGTAGTTAAAGGTCTCATGACATGGTGCTCTTTGGATGCTTTTATATAGGCCTTAGTGGTCCCCTTTCCCAAAATTCAGCCTTGGTGCAGAATTACAGTCACTAGAGCCAGTCCCACAATGAGCTTTCCTTAGTATGTGCCATTTCTTTGTCTGTAGTTATTGAGGAAAAGAGAGTGGCGGTGTGGCCTTGACCAACTGCCACTTTTCTCGTTTGAAAGCCACGATGTTTCGCTCTCATCGGCGGGCCAAATTCTCTGGGTGGGCAAAGCAGAGAAAGGGGAGGTAACTTCCTTATGACCTCATAAGGAGCAAGATTCCAGATCGGCCCATCTGAGCTTTCATTTTCTCAAAGGCAGAGCAGGATACCCAGGGCTCGGTTTACATCTATCGACATTTCTAGCCACTGGGGGACCATAGGCAGGCTGGGGGAATGCATATTAATGTTAAAAAAACTCAAAGTGAAATTTTCATGCCATGGGACCTTTTTAAAGAGTCTTATAGCTTCTTGTCCAGGGCACCTTTCTGCAGAAGACTGCTACTAGTTTCTACCAGCAGCAGCTGCGGTGCCCCTGCCCTGGCTATATTTGTCCCCATGGCACAGATAGAGAGTATAATAGGAAAGGGTATCCATTCAGAAGTGAAGGTTTTAAGAGGACACCAACAATTGCCAGTTCATCGGTCATTGCTATACAGTGACAAGGTTATTTGTGGAGGCCAATCCAGGACAGGACAATAAAGTGGCTACCAAATAGATGTGTGGGACTATCCTGGTCCTCTGTTACAGCAGCCAGGAGCTTTTTAGTACGATACACAAGTACCTGATTATTGCTGATTTTTTTTAGATATAAAAAAGAAGCCCCTCATAGAACTGGCTCGTAATTCGTTTAGAACATTGTTACATTGATATTGACATTGACATTTTATAGACGAATGGATTAATCAAGAACACAGTTAGTAGATTAATTTATAATGAAAGTAATTTTTTTTTTTTGTTTACATGTTACATTTTATGTCGTGACTTCAAATGGTTTTTGTTTTGGTAGATATCTTTTATTTTTTTTTCAGCTGTCAGCCGTGTCTTGGCTGGTTTCAGTCTGCACACATGCTCACTGCAGTCTCTCCTTCACAAATATCTATCACAGTTTCTGTAAAAAAAAAAAAAAAAAAGCTCACAGCATAATAAAGGATACCACACACCCCAGTCACGGTCTTTTTTTATCTTGTTATCATGTGGAAAGCGGTATCACAGTAACCGGGCAACCACCAGAACACACTCCAACAGCTTCTGTCCTCAGGCTGTTATGATTATTAACTATGTTCCTTTTAGGGCAACCTAACACATGACCTAATCTGTCAATCAGTTGTAGTTTACAAGTTTTTTATACAGTTGTTTGGCTTCCGTATTTGGTTTGAGTTTCTCACTGTATCTCCTTTTCAGAAGTATCCAGCACAGACACAGCCTTCAGTTCACTCTCCACTCCCACAAAACGCTCCTTTGAGTCAGGTATGCCTCAGCTCTACCATTACAATGTCCATAATTGTGTTTTGCACTGTTTTTGTGTGCTTGTCATGTCCACCTAAGGACTTGGAGAGTGTGAACCACCATTGGATTGATCCCTATCCCTAATATCCTTCCCTCTGCTGTTACCACTGGAAGTACAATTAACCTGGCTATTTATATATATATATATATATATGATACATGATATGATACATGATACAGACAATCAAAATGGTAAAAGTCACACAGAAAGGAGCAGTGTAGCTCAGTAATTAGCACTGTCACTCACATCACAACAAGAAGGTCCTGTGTTTGACTCTACAAATTTAAGAAATAGACTTGCATTATTAAAGGTGCTCTAAGCGATGTTGGGTGGTAACTTCTTGTTGACGTTCAAACAACAAGACGTCCCTCCTCCTCATCCCGTCCCCTCCCTTCCGTGCTTCCTGAAACAGTCATGAATATGCATTGTGGAAGTAGCCTACTTGCTAACGCTGCTGCGATGATGGCTTAACCAGCTCCTTCTTGTCGGTTATTGGCTGGAACACTGTTATGTTTCGTGGTGCAGGTTGGCGCAGTTTGTTTTTGTTGCCGTTTGTCTTCAGAGGCCGCGTTTTTTTTTTAGTGTATTCAGGGGAAAGGCAACTAGCGGATAGTGAGGAGATGTTGGCTGTATGTGATGAAAAATGTTGTTGCCTAAAAAATGCGTCGCATCACTTAGAGCACCTTTAAATGTTTCTAAAAAAGTAAAGTATTAGGAAGTTAGGGGTGAACATAACACTGCACTTTCTTTCTCAGACTTTCTCCACGTTTTGTCACATCCAAGGGCTTTCCAGAATTTTTTAATACAATGTATTCAGGGGACAGGCAGCTCGTGGATGGTGATATGTTTGCTGTATGTGACAAAAAATGTAGCCTAAAAAACACGTGACATCGCTTAGACCTTTTAAAGAGAAAACGGGTCACAATGACGCACTTCTGACAGAGATGAAACATGGAGCATGTGTGGAGCTGGTGTAGACCCTACGGTCTTACATTATAAGCAGCACGGATTAAACTAATCTGAATCGTCTAAAACACTGCACACTCTCCTTTATTGTGCTATCGCCCTTAGGTGACACAACATGCTGCACTCACACAGGTGAAAACTAGCACTAGACAATTGCAGAGTAGGCAAAGCTCAGCGATGGTATGTGAACATGTTGATTTCTTCCCTAATGCTCTTGTGAGCACGGACAGCATCATTTAAACCTTGTGCTATGGCTGAGTTGACATTTCACTTTTTACAGTCTCTGTAAAAGTATAAAGCCTGGATACACTTTTGTGCAACATATTACACCCTTAAATCAGTTCATTGTTCAAATTTTATTTAAATTTTAATAAAAAAATAAATAAAAAGTTGTTAATGGTTCACCCGGAGTAAATTGGCCACAGAGATTTATCAGGATAACAGACGGCTGGCACAACATGCACTTGCACATGTACAGACACACATGCTCTCACCCATATAGGGATCGATGGGGCAGGTTAGGGGGATCTGGCTGCTCAGCTTGGCCTAGTTCTCAGAGATTTATTGAGCGCTGATCAGCATTCGGCCGGGCCAGGGAAGAAGTCTGCAGAATTGATGAGAAAAGCTGAGTTGAAATTCTAGCCGACCAGTGGAACTCGCTACATGCTCTCCCTGTCTCAGGTGCTGGACTGAATGTAATCTAATGCAGGAGAATCATTAATCTCCAAAGCACCTTTCTATTTAACACAAAGAGTTTTTTTTTTGTTTCAGCGGGCCATCATCTGTTCTCTCCAAGTTTAAATCACAGTTGTTATGGAGCTTATTATTGGAGGTCTTGAGTTTTCTCTTGAAATTCTAGTCAACGCTGCTGTCCTTGACTCACAGGAGATGAATACTTTTTGGATTAATCTGTGGGTAGGGGGACTAATAAAAGGTGGAGAAGGTTTGGCTGTAAGTATATTGGTAGATGGATTATTTAAAACCATTTCTTGCAAGTCTATTAACCTTGACATGCTTTTGTGTCTGTCCACAACAGATTTCTTCATCGTTATCTATTTGCCCAATAGAAAGAGAAAAAATGTCTGTTGCGCTATCAAGGTTTTATTTTTGCATTTTTGGCTCCAGACTTCGAGTTGTTTACAGCATTAACAGTACATCCAGGAACTCCTGCTGTGCGTTTTCTTAATTTTGTGAAAAACGTTAAATATGAAAAATTATTTATAGAGTTGGAGTTATGGAGCACAACAACTGCCACTCACAGCCTCTTTTTTTTTTTTTTTTCTAAATTTTTGCTTATATTTGTCTCCAGCCTCAGAGTCAGAAAGCGATGTTTCACCCGAGAAGCGAGCAAGAGTGGGTGATGTGCCAGAGGGTGAGGAGTCTTCATCGTCGTCTTTGTCTGCATCACCATCATCCTCGTCTCGCAGCAGCTCTAAACAGCGGAGCCGCAAACGTTGCCATCGCTGCCAAACCAAACTGGAGCTGGTTCAGCAAGAGCTTGGTTCCTGTCGCTGTGGTACGATGATACAACTCTACATGCATAAACCTACACAAGAACATATAATTTAACCCACAACCAGATATATGCCAATAACTGTACACGCACAGGCCCCCCTCACACACAGAAGGCCATACGCATTAAGAAGTAGTAGCTATTATTTAAGACCTTTGTCCTGCTTGTGCATGAGGAAATAAATGACTGTCATTGTTTAAAACAATACATGTTTTTTTGTATTGTTTAACACGTTTTTAATGGCCTCCTAAATACATAAAAGCATGTTGGTTATCTTAATTTTACATCCAGTGCAGTGAAATGCGTTTACTACCTGAGCATGTGTTTGTGTGTTGACGGAAATGTCGATGACCAGAGTGCCTTTGCTAGCCTTGGGGGACCATTACAGAAAGCCTGAATGTTTCACATTGCACATAAAACATAAGCCAATTACCACAAACACTAATGTAGTTTAAAGCAATACTTGGCTTGCTAATTAACTTGTTTGCATACAAATTAAAGAACTTAAAAAGTCACAGCTCATCTGCTAAACCCACACAATAATTTCTAAATTGGAAATTGACTCGCCTTTTTTTTTCTCCCACCAGGCCCTGCTTAATGCATGGGCCATCCATCCTTAATAGTCCAATGCTTACTATGAAAACATGCTTTACACAGACTGAAGAGGAAATGGTGGCAGTTACAGTGGTTTCTGACTACCGCTGTAATTGCAGATTACTTTACTAATGGTTCTGCAGAATGTTTTACAGTGTAAGCCAAGAAGGTCTGATAATTAGCTGAAAGCACAAACGCATTTCAGATAGTAAATGGAGGGCGCGGGGGGGATAGAGATCCGGTGGATGATCTGATCCATTGTTGTCACACTCGTTTACGCGTTTACATGCAGTCCCAAATGCTGTGTTTGAGCTATGTTACTGGTTGCACAGTGTTCGGCGTTTGACTGGTCATGACTGTTATCCAAGATGGCGGCCGCATGTAAACATTAACGCTACTGTCTTTATAATCTATCTTTGTAATAAACTGTCTGTACACTTACAAAGTTCTCAATGCTTCGGTTTTCATGTAGGTACCCTCATTATGCTACCGTTGAAGTGTGGTGCTATTTTGAGCCTTCTAAGTGGTGCAGAAGTAGTGATTTACCATGTGCCCCGAAAGCTAGCGTTAGTGTTGCGGTTGCTAGTTTCAAGCTACAGACACATTCGATTAGCATGAAAACGTTCGACTCAGTACACATGTGCTATTAACCCCTAGGTTCATTTTGTGCCGGAATTGTCCTTTAAGGCAATATCCTGATTTCTCAAACGCCGTGTCAACACCTTACCCCAGTTAAATTCTCATAACCCAGTTAACAGAGGAAGAGACTCCTTCAGTAACCGGGGTATCCCTGCATACATACACCTTAACCGGGCCATGATCAGTTTAAGTGTCTGCACATGCTCCAAGTGCCCCTCCCCATTCCGCTTGATTGGTTTTTGAACCGGAAATAATCAGTCAGTGCTGCGATTAGTTGTCGTCGCTATGACACCATACAACAAAACAGCGATGCCCGAATTGGCGGGCCATCGGCAGGTCCATCTGTTTTACTCCCCGCCGAGGCAGCAGCGAACTCCGGTGGATGGCTAAACCGATTGCCGGATTGTACGGGGCTGTCAACGCTGTGTCTCGGCAAAAAAGTGGAGGGGCAGAGTAACCCGAGCAGCAGCCGCTGGCCAACGTTAATGTTAGTTAGCTAGCTAATAGGGCTTTGACTTTTGCCCAAAAATCATATTTGAAGTTTGTTTGTTTATTAATATTAATATTCAAATATATTTGAATATTTATTTATAATATTTTGACCATTAAATACTTTCAGTAACACCTATATTTTAATCAAACTTAAGTTGTATATGTTCTGTCCACCAGAGGGCAGTGTATCAGTCAATGTCAATAGGTAGACGATGTTTTCAGAAGAAAAACACAATTATTGAAATTGTTAATATTATTAAAAGTCAGAGCCTGGATTAAACACAAACAGTATGCTTTCGACAGGAAGTTTGGCGCTTTCACCGTGGCCTACGTAAGTGGTCGGTTTATGCTTGTGCGCTGGTGTGTGTGGGGAGTAAGAGAGTGACGGTGATTACTGGTAGCTTCAGAGTGAGTAGCGACTCTAGAGTCATAGCGAGAGAAAGTGTCTCCCCTGTTCTTTCTGACCACGGTGAGACATCTGTAGTAGGACAAGTTAACCGTCTCCTTGATTTCACATTGTTTATGGAGAAGGAGAACCAGGAAATGAGTCGGGGAATGCAAGCCACGGCCGAGTGGCGTGCGTCGGCGCGACGTGTAGTTGCATTTTGAAATGCATGAAAAAGCCTGAAAACAACGTTTACAAGCAAACACATTGAAAAAAAATAATGCCCATAACAGGTTTGAATATTAAGGGCTAACTAATATTCGTTCGAATATCATTATTTTTTTTAAATATTCGAATTATATTTGAATAACGAAGTTCGGAGTCAAAGCCCTACTAGGTAATGAAGTTAGATTGCTAATTCCATCCGACACTGGTTACAGATGTTATAATCAGCCGAACAAGTTGTCCGTCGTCTGGCGTGAACACTATGCGTTCCTACGCTCTGACAAGAATGTGTAAATGAAACATTAAGTTGTTAAATTATACTTATTGAAACGCCAATACGTGTAATGTTGACATAGGTCAACCGGAAGAAAAAGCCAGTTGTGCGTTGGCAGAGCGCCACCTATGGTACCAGAGGTAGAGTTACTCCTGTCATTCTCCCGATTCCTCCCCGCTCATGAACTGGCATAACCAGGTTATTCACTAACCGTGTTATACCCCGGTTACTGCTGTGCATGTAAACGCACTGACTCTGTAGACTTCTGCCGTTACACAGTGACTATAATATTCATCTGACTAGGTGTTAGTATGACACGAAAGTGAAGGCACGGGAACTTAAAATGCTTATTAGATCATACAGGTTCTCCTCTGAGATCCAGCACAACACAACCTTATTCCTGCCTGGCACGTTCGCCTGTCTTTCACTTTGCAAGCAATGGTCCTAATATTACAGAAACACTACAATGCCTTTTCCAGTACCAGTAACTTTTTTTGCTGATACAGGAAGCTACTATAGGTTGAGTAAGTAACCATTCAGTCATACGGTACATTATAATCACACAAGGGCTGCAATCTATTTGGCCTTGCCAGCATGCAATTGTGTGCACGTTGTGTGGCGGCAGGGATAGTAAAAAGCACTTATTAACATAATTAGCCTATTAATTAACATCTTTACTACAATAATTGGTTATGTTGTGTGTGTGTGTGTGTGTGTGTGTGTGTGTGTGTGTGTGTGTGTGTGTGTGTGTGTGTGTGTGTGTGTGTGTGTGTGTGTGTGTGTGTGTGTGTGTGTCAGCCTACCTTTTAAAGCTACTCTAATGAAATTGCTTCTTTTTTTTTTTTTTTTTTTTTCATTTTACCTTGGGTAGAATACTTTTTTTTTCCTCCCAGCTCATTGATGTTTTAACCTGTTAACCCCCACCGGCCTGCCGGTGGGCGGGTGGGGGTTAACAGACGTGTTCTAATGTGTTACATAATAGTATTTAACCACAAAAGTTCAAAACTTTTGTCAATATAGACATGCTGTATATCGTTTGATTGGTAAAATTCTCTGCAATTGAATCATTCAGTTCATTTTACTGAAATCATAAGCACCAAAGCATTATTCATGATCTTAGTGGTCATGCTATTTGGGAAAAAAAAAAAAAAATACTAGAACTGCAAGCAGTTATGAACGGGGCCCAAGCCTCCGATGCCCTTCGCCTCCAATGCCAGTCGTCCGCGACGCCCCGGGGAGCCGCGCCAGTTGCACATGATGACCCATGAAGCTGTGCCAATGCGGGACCCGATGCATTACGTAGGGGGGAGAAACGTCCGTGAATATCGAGAGGTTTGAAGCACGAGGTCTGGGGTACTCTGCCGTTGCAAATTTAGTGGTTAACGGTGCCTCTCCATGCATATACAGAGTAGCTTTAACAATTCTCTACCGTAAACAAACTTCTTAACCTCCCTGACCACAGGGGACAGCAGATAGAAATGAGAGAGTGACTGAGAGGGTGGAGGGGGGGAGGCAGGTGTGGTGTTTGAAAGAGCACGGGAGGTGGTCAGGTTGTTGTAAATGGTGTCGTAGGCGCCGATTGATGTTTTCCTCCGAGGGTGCTCACAGGCGCACGTCGTTTAAAAAAAATAAAGTAGTCAAAAGTTGTTTGCATTTCAGAACCTTAGGAAATGGACAGCGGCCGTCACGAGCACACGCGGCTATTAACTCGATAATAAAGCCGTAAAGTAGGCTTTCAACTCAGGACAGAGGCACTTCTCCCAAATACAGATAGGATTGGAGATGAGAAGTTTAACTGACACGTGACCGCGATCAACTTCATGGGAAATTAAGAATCAATGCCACCGACATAACCAATCACACTTTGACAGACTCTCCACTTAGCATCAACTGCAATGTTTAATTGCACGGTATCAGGGTGTATGAATGGTGTTGATTTTGGATTGAAAAAGTGGGAGAAAAGAGTAATATTTGTCCACTGTAAAGGTTGTAGAAACTTTGTCAGGTGGGTTAAGAAGTTTGTTTATTGTATTTAACACCAGGGGAGCACGCAAAAGCGAAAACCAAAACGTAACGGTAGGAGGTAAACATCAGTAAATATTGAGAAGTGTGACCTGCAAGGTCTTTGATACATTCCCATTGCAAATATGCCATTAACATTGATTAACTGGGCAAAACACCTTTATGTTGATTATAGCGCCCACTAATGGCCGATCTTTGCCAAATTTGGTAGAGTGCCTCAGAACGCCACAACAAATTTTGTGTTGATTGCTTTTACTGTGGCAGAGATATTGCAATTGCAAATTTTCCATTGAAATGCATTGAGAAAATTGGCGGGAAAACAAATAAACGTTGCTTATAGCGCCCCCTAAAGGCCGATCTTCGCCAAATTTGGTACACAGTATCGTAGTGGAATGTTGAACAAGGATCTCAAGTCATTTGGTGATTGACTTTAAATTTAACCGAGATATGATATGATACGTGTGTGGTAGCTAGCTAGGACAATTTGTTTGGTTGTCAAATTGGCACACTTTAACGTAGCAAAATGATTTCCATAACTTTTTGTCAGGTCCATCTGGAGATGCTAACTACCAGGTTTCGTGCAGATCGGTCGCACGGCCTAGGACGAGTTCAAAAAAGTTGGTTTTGCACGTTGCGCGATACTGCAAAAAAACTTTGCGCGGAAATGGGCGGGGCCTATATCAGGCAATTCAGCTTGATTCAAGGAACACGTGGATGTAAGAATTTCTAATGTGGGATGTGTATTGTGGGAGTTAATGACAAAAAACCATTATAGCGCCACCTAGTGTAATTTTTGGTAGGTGTGATCCACGGCCCATTGTCCATCTACCCTGTAAATTTAAAGTTGTTCACATTAGTGTAAGTGGTGAATCTAGAGTTTGGTCGCATTGGGTCCCATAGGCCATTTCGTATAAATCGGATGAGCCGTTCATGAGATATAAAATTTTGGTTCTTGTAAGGCCCCCTAGTGACCGATTTTCGTAAAACTCATGGAGTACCTCCCAAGGGTCATGGCAAAGAATGATCTAAAGTTTGGCGTCGATAGCATTTATTTTGTCTAAGATATGCCAAAGTTGGTGTTTTCATAGTTAGCTACACAAATTTGTTTGTGCGTAATATGCGCAATTTTTATACTATAACAATTCTTTCCATAACTTTTAGTCAGATCAGTCTGGGGATGCTACGTTCCAAGTTTCGTGCAGATCGGTCGCACGGTCTAGGAGGAGTTCGAAAAAGTAGGTTTTTCATATATCGCGATTTTTCAGGCATAAAAGTCCAGGCGGAAATGGTCGTGGCCTATATCACGTGATTCAGTTGGATCCAGGGAACGCGTCGATGTATTGTTTTTAAATGTTGGGTGTACGGTGTGGGAGTTATGGGGCCAAACGTGTTTTTTCTGCTATAGAGCCACCTAGTGGTGGAAATGGGTCAATTTTTGCGACTGAGGTCCTTGCGGGGTTTTGAAAATGGCATTTCCCCACTATGTACGGTTTAGACTGCAGTCGGAGTTTTAGGCGGAGAAGAAGAATAATAATCCTTAGAAAAAACAATAGGGTTCCACAGCCCTGCTGTGCGAACGGCGTAGCTATTGCTACCGCCGGTTCTTGCAGACTCGGGCTTGGACCCCTAATTATGATGCTTCCCTACCTGTACGCTGTCCTAAACGCTCAATCCTCGTCCATTCCTGGCTTATTTATATTCCTCTAGTCCGTAAGTGTCCACAGATCAAAAGGATAACAAGGTTTTTTCACAAGAATTAATCCAGGTTATGAATATTGTCCTGTAGAACCCATGCTAATTGTCCGCTAACTGTCTGCTAACTTCATTAGCCGATCTCGTTCCGTCTGAAATAATATATTTCTCCTTGCCCTGCACCGTGTTGCTGGGTATGTTTGTTTTCCTCAGGTTGCTGCCTACAAATTGAAATTATCCCCACCTTTTTCTGTGGAGCGTCAATACGCTGCGTCATCTCTCTGAGCAGCCATCTTAGAAAAAGCTGTCATTGGCTATCAACATGTCAATCATGGCAGTTGTAGCCAATCACATTCAATTTCCAACGGTATATAGCATGATAGGAAAATCCAATGGGAACCAGTCCAAATCAATGGGTAACAGACCTAAGCCCCGCCTTCCAGACCCAGCATGCGCATACACGTGATTTATGAGAAAAAAAATATGATCAACAGTGTTTGAATGAATGTAAAAAGGTTTTGTAAGTCATTTTAAGTATTTCGTATGTTTTTTCTAATAGCATAGAAGTGAGTAAAAGCATTTAGCAACATTTGGTCACTTGGAGAAGTTTTGGAGAGGTTTTGGTTCACCGGTGACACTTGTTATACCAAATACTGAAAACTCCCTAGCTCCCATTAGGTTAGGACTAGAGTTCTGAAACTTTTATAGAGGTCTTCTTGACAAGGTCTAGAATCTATGTGTTGTGCTCTGCAAGTATTTTTTTTATTTTTTTTCAAAAATTACGTTTTTTTTAGACAGGACCAAAATAACTATTTTGAACCATGTTTGAACTGCTGTAGTGTATGTTGTGTTTTAATCACATGCTAATCAAGCACATGTCCCTAGAGTAGAAGAATTTAGGTTTCAAATGAAGCCTCATACATGCATTTTGGCCTTTCAGTTCTTCTGTTATAAGCTTTTCCCTTTGGGAACGAGAAATAGGCGAAAATCAGGCAAAAGAGGTGGATGTTAACAGGTTAACACTCGATTCACAGTTCAGTTACAAAAACAAGTCAACTAGGTGGAAACGTTTTGATATGGGGTTTCTAATTGGGGAAACTAGTTTGGGCGGGGACTAGCGGTCCATCCGTTTTAAAAGCCTACACATATTACACCACTTTCTCCGTTCCACTCCATTTGTGTGCGCTGTAATCACAGAGGTTTTAATTGCGTAGCAACCAGCTGTCAAACTGGGCTTTTAATCAGTGCTCATTGAATGCCAGCAGTGTTATTATGTGTATTAATGAATGAATTTAAGACGATGAGAGCTAACGAGCTTCTCTGAGCTTAACGAGCCTCCTACAGTGGCAGGGCCTTTTGTTGAGAGCGCTACAGTAGAGACAGAGAGTCAATGAGAGAGATGAGGGTTTTCTGCCTTTGTTGAATGGAGTCAAAGGAGGAAGTTATCAACTAGAATGTCTTTTCTGGTAACAAGACCTTTAATGATCTGCTCTTGGCCATTTAAAAATACTTGTTATATTTAAAGAGATCTTTATCCACCTGTATTGGCTTCTGTAGTGTTCAAACATTTTCAAGTAATTAGCTTCTAGAGATGCATGATTAATCTACTGTGCATGTATTTTACGATGTTCTTTTGCATTCTGTGTCCTGCATTTTTATTCAGGTTGTTTTTAAGTTTCAACAGTCGCAGTAATATTTGTACATTTGCTGATCTTGGCAAATGAACCACTCTCCCTCTCGTGCACCCATACCCCTCACCCAATCTCCAGGTTACGTCTTCTGCATGCTCCATCGGCTCCCAGAGCAACATGAGTGTCTGTTTGACCACCTGGGCCGTGGTCGCCAGGAGGCTGTCCTAAAGATGGTCAAGCTCGACCGCAAGGTGGGCCGCTCATGCCAGCGCATCGGAGAAGAGTGCTCCTGAGCGGCCGTTCCCTCCGAAGAATCGCGGCCTTCAGACGTTGTCTTAGCACCAACAGATTTTTTTTTTTTTTTCTCATTTATTTTTTTTTTTTTTTTTTTTCACGATTTTTTGCAGGTTTTTTGGATACAAACCATCCTTTTTCTTTTTAAATTATGCTCGCTCTTTTAAATCCCACTTTTACCCATATCCTGGTTGTTTTCAGCTTCTGTTGGCTTGATCATATCCCTGCTGCTAAGATGCCTTTTGGAAAATCCACGCCCAGAAATGACAGAACAATAAAGAGCAAAGGAAATATACAATTTCTTCAGTTTTTTTGCAAGCTCCTGACTACACAAGTGTGAGCAGAGTAAGAATGAATAAAAGGATGACGAGAAGAAACACAATGCTTTATACAAATGTTTATTCCGGAAGCCAGTCTAAGACTATACCCTTTACCTCAAAAAAGAAAGACGAGGAAGAGAAAAGGATGCTTATCCTTTGTGTACACTTCTGCTTTGGCGCTGTTTATAGACTGTGCTCTTTACCTCAAAATCAGACAGGGCTCCTTTGTACACTGCGCCAAGCATGGACTTTGTGAAGCAAAACGAGCAAGCCAGCCTCAGTTTAAGTCGGTGTCTAACCCCCCCCCTGGCCGTCCACCACCCATAATCCTTTAGAAACGCCTGTTAATCAGCCACCTCAGGTTATCAGGATATCAAAATACAATCTTCACCCCTTCCCTCACCAACTTGCATCCTTCTTTTTCCCTGTACAGGACCCCTTTTTACTGCTTTTGTTTGTTTTAAGATTGAGGTGGCCATTGTGGACGATGAAACTGAGGTGATCCTGTTAATATTCAGAACTTGCAGCGTGAGCCGGACTCAAACACACTATGCCGGTGGGAGCGAGCTGGGTGTCCGTGGACAGGCCCTGGATCGCACACAGATCTGTCTTCAACGTTGGGATGTGATTGATCGAGACTTAATTAGTCGCAGATTTTCTCTGTCTTCCTCTCTTCATCCCCTTATTCCCTCTCCACACATCTGTTTTTAGCAACATGTGGCTTATGTGTGCTGGATGTGTCCAAACTTCAGGAAGACGATACTTACAGGGCATGGCGTACATCAAAGTGTGTGTATGATTTGTGACTGGACCTGAAATGTCTGTAAAAGTCTAGAGATTTGTGGGCAATGCAAATAAACATAGTCGCTCTCACACCTTTTATGTTGTATGTGCTCAGCTGTTCACCTTGAGCACAAGCAGGCAAGATCAACCATTGCTGTACACTTTGTTAGGACTGAAGCTGAGATGGCAAGAGTGTCACTCAGAGGTTCCTGCTTAAGATGAATGATGGTTGTTATAGTTCAGGTTTCTCATAATGTTTTAGACCTTCGTTTCAAATCTCCACATCTTAAAGGTACTTTGATAAAAGACTATTCTTTGGTTTTCAGTACTTTAATGTCCTTATTTCCTTTTAATGCCCCATGTTTTCATTTCCTGCTTGCACGATGAGCTCACATGCATTCTCCTTCCATTCTCCTGCCTTTCACTTTCCTTTTCTCATCTTTCCCCTTATTGATTGCTCTATTTTTCCTTATTTCAGCCTCCCTGCCCCCCCCCACCCTTTCTTGCTGTAGAGGAGGAAGGTGGTTGCTGGGGTGAGCAGAGTGCCGAAAGTTAAAATCAGCAAATAATTACATTCCTGGTATAACGCTTTCCTGGTGGACTATAGAAGGAATGAACAGAAAATGCATAATGAATGAATATTCTGTATCTTAAAAAAAAAAACCTTATTTAACCCCTTTTTGCTTCTCACTTACACTTTAGTGTAGAGCTGCTTTTTTTTGGTTGTAATGTGGTTATAAAATGGGAAGATAAACGTGGAAAATTCAATATTTTTGTTTCCATTGCTTTACTTTATGATTCCCCGTTCCAACGTTTTCTTTTATTGAGAAAGAATAAACTGGATAAGAATAAGTGTGAACCTCTCTAGTGTGCTTATTGACATGGTGGATGAAAAGATGGACCCACTCTGGTTAGATTTTGCAGTTGCACTCTGCAAGAGGAAATTTAGTGGTGGAATGAGCTTATATACATGTCCAAGCCTTCTTGCACCATGATGCTGGCTCTCTGCCATGTCCAAACATGCTGCTAATTTTTTACAGTGCTGTAAACATCTGTTTACTGCTCACAGAGGGCTGCCTTAAAGGTACTCTCATTTACTTAACAAATCTGTGTGTGTGTGTGTGTGTGTGTGTGTGTGTGTGTGTGTGTGTGTGTAAACATGTGTGCTCGCTAATGGCAGCGATGAGCCTTGTGGGCCGGCTGCACTAATTAATTATAAGAAAAAAAGCCATGATCAAATAGCATCTTCAAACGTTGAAGTTGGCCAGCCGCCAACTTGAGCGTAATCTCTCACCCTCCTCCTCACCCAAACTGAGCCAAAACTAAGGAAGTTAGCACCCAAATGTGAAGTAGTTGTATTAGAAGTTTCTCCTTTGTCAAGGTGGTTGAAACTTTGAATAACCCTGCTGGGGTCACTGACAGAATTTAGATCTCTTAAAACCTGCCCCGTGTGTCCTTGTGTAATTCTCATTTTACATCCTTTGTCGATTTTTTTCGTCAAAGTTTCTCAGCCTTGGTGTGGGACCCCGCATTGGGTCATTTGACATGCAGACAGTATCACAGGAGATCTCCAAGTTGATAAATTGGTATTTGTTTGACATTTTTTGATAAACAAACAGACTTGGAAAAATATAATTTCTATATGATCCATTCTGGGCTCCCTCTATGCTCTTGTTTGTACAAAAGCATGCCATATGTTGAAATACAATTTATGATAACTCTTAATGCTGAAATATTTTTTCCGACACAGACTGTTATTTCTAATGAGTACATATGTTTGTTTTTCATTCTTTTGAATTTGGCTGGAATACATATGGGTTTCTTCTAATCTTTTAACCCCTGTGTGGTGTTCATATTTTTGTTACACAGCCAATGTTCCTGGGTCTGGTGGACCCACCACATTATTAGGCTTTTAAATCAATGCAGTCATAACAATTTATGTACAATTACTTAATAGATGTTTACTTTAGCTCAATTACCAATGATATATACATCATTTATGGTTCATATTTGCCATTTACCCCTGTGAGATCACATGATGTTTTAGTTGCTACTTAAAAAAAAAAACTGCACCACTTTGAATCCTACATTAGAGAAAGAATGATCTCAGATATGCACTAAACGCAATGGAAGGAAACAATGTCCAAAGTAATCACAGGCTCAGTTTCACGATCTCATGTGTCATGGTTTATTTTCCAGGCAGCGCTGGTGTAACCCAGTGTAATGGTAAAGACACTTATTAGTTTTATTAAATTTGTTGAGCACTTGTCAGTATGAAAGCATGTCTGTAATTACATCGGTTGCATTACATCCACTTAAGACAGATGATGTTCCTTCCACATTTTATTATGCAAATAAATGACAGACCAGGACAACTTCAGTAAAAAAGATTTAATACAGTAATACTATGCTTCAACTGTGTTAAAACTATGAATTTAGCAATGAATAAACAGTATATGTAAAAAGGCTGTGTCACTTTGGTTATATTTCAATTAATTTATTCAAGAAGACTGAATATTATTTCATATTGGGAAAGTAGAGAGAGTAACCGTTACAAAGCAGCTGCAGAGAAAATGAATCATAAAATGATAAGGCAACATGAAGGTTTAAATTTCTACTTAAATGGTACCAAAACCAACAATCTATGGTGGGGATCCAGGTTAATCTAAATGATGCTGTTATATTAGTTCACTCTTACAGCGTTGTGTCCAGGTGCATTCGGCAGCTGCTTTTAGTTTTGATGCACCCACACCTGCCGAGCACCAAATGGCGGACAGACAAAGTTAGCACCTAGCTGGTGAACACTGTGGTGTAGCATTTAAGTGCCAAAAAGGTCCCTTAGGAGCTGAAAGAGAGTGAATATTGTATTCCAGAAGCACGACTCCAAAATGAATGATAAAGTTGCTCCGTATCTGTTGAATGTGGAATTAGCAACTGTTTGTAAGTTCACCATATCAACCTAATATGTCAACATTGTGTTCAGAGCTTGTTTCTGCTGCCCCCAAGTGGATACCAAGTTATCATATCCGCTTTATACACATTTTAAACTGTGGTAACTTTCTGTTTTGTTATAGCTCCCCTAAAACACAAAATGCTAAAATGTCATCAAGCCGTGTGTTCGCCATGTACATCTCCTCCAAAGCAGGTAGAAAGTTGACTCATTAGTCATTTGCAGACCCAAACTTTTTTATTTATTTTTTCCAGCGGTGATCCAGAGATTATTGTTTTTTTATTTGTCTGTATCTGCAGAAAATTCCCGCGCAGAAACTTGAGTGAAGATAATTACCTCTTCTGAAGTGTCCATCATGTTTTTGTAACCCTCCGTGTCCTCCTTAGCTACTAGTAACTGCATGGAGGAGGGTTGGGGGCACGTGTGTGCTCGATCACATAAGGCTTGTAACATGTGAACGCGCCGACAGTGTTGTTGTCATTACTTAGAATTCCTCATGGGGGCGATAGAAACTACGCACTATAGCTTTAATATTCTGTGAGCGTAACTCTATACTGAGACACATAAGGCATAATTCCCTCTCATACCATAGCTAATGACTCCAGCACCATTCATTAACATCCCAACCGTCTTTTTCCACCACAAACTGACACAGTGCTGCTGACATTTGGTCAGATTTAAGAAGAAATTAGCAGCAACAGTGGAAGATCCAATCCCAGTGTAGCCATTACTGTCAACTGGACAATTTTTTTCTCCATGTGACCTTTAAGGAAGGAAGCTGACTGCACACTTCTCTTCAATTGCTGGAAGACTTCAACAGAGTGAGGTAAACCAGTGGAAAGGGTGAAACTTTACAGTGAGAGAGGCCTGTAAAAGATAAAAGGACAGGGTTGTAGGTTTCAAATAGCAAAATGACAAACTCAGTTTCACAAAGCTATCTTATTCATCTAAAACCTTACCTGCTGTGTGTAACATTTTAATGCTTTAAATTTGTGTTAATTTTGAAAATGAACTGTTCAGTATAGAGATGATTTATAACATTATTTACCTGATTAGATGCCCTGCTTTACACATTATGTGATGGTTTAAAGAAACTGAAGGCTAAACACTCCCAAGACTTAGCAGAAAACTATACGCTGGTTGCAAATATATTGAAGGCTTTCTGTGCAACCTTTAATGTTTTCTTTGCAACATTTCATGCTGTTCAATCTTGCACATACAGTATTGATTTCACATTAGACCACGCTGGGGTAAAGCCATAGGGTAAACAGCACATTGTCATGTTTTAATTACTTGCACAAAGCAACCATCATCAACATGAGCATTTTTTGCTTTGTGTGTTTGCATTGCATTTTACAATTTTGCAGCACCTTCTCTATGTCTATTTCTCATTTCATAACCAGCCTACAGCATACTATACCATCTAACACCATTGTGTAGTCTTCATCGTTTGCTGTGTGCCACTGTACAGTAAAGCTTCCATTATTTGGCTGCCTGGGTGGCCGCTGCTATTGATTTCCTGTTTCTCAATTCTCTAAGCAGAAGCCAAACTGGGCAGCTCGTATGGATCTCTCCCTCTCTGTTTCTGTTCCACCGTCTTTCTCAGCTATGCTTCATCTTCCGAACCTTTATCTCTCAAATGTCCTGTCTTAGAGCTTTCCCCTCTTTCTCACTCATTGGTGTAATGTTCTGCTATACTTCTGTCTCTGGTATGCTTGGTCTGTTTCCAAGACCAAGAGGTTAAAAAGTTGAATGCAGTTTGGTTTGACAGCTTTGACAGCTGCAGCAAAACATGCTGCCCACTTTGTGCTTCAGTGGATTTAAAAGACCCCCTTTTTTCAACTGTCTGATTAGAAGTATGGTAACTGTAATGCTTCTCTGTTTTTAGTATTTAGTGCTATTTGACACGTCCAGTCAATATTACATGTACATTAAGTGTTTCAATGCAATGGAAAATACAACATTAAAGGGGCACAATTTTACAGACTAAATCAGTTTACTACACTTGAAGAAAAACTACCCAGCTCGTGAAAACATTTGTATGATGTCTTTTGTGGCTCTTGAGCTTTTTAAAATCTGAGAAAATAACCCTGATGATGTCATCAGCATTGCCTCTTGACTTGGATTCTCAGAAACCCTGCGTTACAAACTTGTGTACATGTATAAGGACTAATAAAATTAGCTTTACGCCTTCATAGTGCATTAGGATTAAGGCTCTGACACACGACGGCCGACCGTCAGCAGAAAAGGCAATCGGACTGACTGCCTCCCCGAGTTGGTCAAAAAAGTGCCAACGTGTCACTTGGATCTGGCTTCTCCTGAATTTCAATTTTAATGGCGGCTCGTTCGGAACATGATCTCGTATTTGACGAGTTCACCGACACGTGTTTCTGAAAACATTTTAAGCAAGAAATGGGCCATGCAGTTGCTGAATCTGTCTTCATTTCAGATCAACAAAGGTCAGTTTAAAAGATTTTTGTCAGATTTTGAGAGGCGTTAGCACTCCACCAATTAGATTGGTCATTGAGTCTGACTGCCCACTGGCCGATTCAACAAGTCAAATTGGCCCAAATGAACGCCAATGGCTCCTCTGACTGACGATGGCACGGAACACACCGAACAGACTCGAGTCACTGACCTCGCCAGACTGTCCGACGGCCCATAATCGGGTTGGTGTGTCAGTGCTTTTACAGGCAATATCCATTATAAGACATCGATAAGTTGTTATATTTAGTCTAGTCTATATCCACAATGTTCAACTTCCCGGATTGCTCTCATTCTGCCTGAAATTCCGCCGGATGTCACTCTTTTCGGATGTCTGTTTCGGCTTTCTTTGTGTTGTAATTTTACACTCCGGGCGATTTATGAGGACTATGGTTAAGTGCTCCTCAGATCTCTGCAGGGTAAATCCAGACAGCTAGCTAGACTATCTGTCCAATCTGAGTTTTCTGTTGCACGACAAAAAAAACTTTGAACGTACACACGTTCCACCAAAACAAGTTCCGGCCCAAGACAATTGTTATTGGTTTAATGAAATGCCAATAAACCAGAGCACATTTTTCTCCCATCCCGGATTGCTGTGTGGACTAGCCAGATCCTCCTCCGCAGCCCTGTGAAGGAAGGTCTGGCAATGCAAGACTACATTTAGTCTTATGGTCATGTGCTTTCTGTAGTCATAATGGATGAAGAATGTGGTTGTGAAAGCTCATTCTCTGCTTCATGTTGAGAAAGGTGAACACACTTTGGTGTAGGGCTCTGACGGGTGGGACACAACCATCATGCTGTTTTTCGATGCCAACACCAAAGTCCACACTCTCGGGAGAGTGATGGCACAAACAGAGCCACCGCCTTGTAAAAAGAACATCACCAACTGACTGGAAATACTGGCTGTTTGCAACCCACAGACCACACATCCTTGGGAATAACTTTAGAAAATGTATAAATGTCAATGAATTGGAGAGCTACTCATACTGCGACTGGTTTTATCTAACTCTGCTTTGGGTCATATTCCTACAGACTAATGGAATTAATTTTTAATGAGGATATGTACATGTCTTAGATCCAGCTTAGATCGGGCCCAAAAACTCAAGCCCGACCCTATCCGAGCCTATGCACGTTGTGTCCGAGCCCGGCCCGACACATTAATTATGAGCCCGAGCCCGATTTAAACGCAACAATGTTTTAATACGTGGGCCGTTAAAACTGACGGGGGAAGCTGGAGAGGCATAGCTTTCTCCCCACCAAATTAGGCTAATAAAGTAATGATTAAAGTGATGGTTTGGAATAATTTCACCCTAGGGTCCTTTGCACCATGACCTCGAGCCAAACACCCCCCCAGAAGCTTTTTTCACCTGGGTCGAACATTGGGAGATTTATCGTAGAGTAGCGTTATCAGCTGAATAGCTTAGCGCAGGGGCTAATGAACCCACGTTTGTATCTCGTAAGTTACCCCACTAATAATGCCCAAAATGATACCAAACGTCTACAGTAATACAAATCATAAAACGATGTATTGTAAAGTTTGTAGGTACACCAGAAGTTTATGTAAATAACCTGCTGGCTTCTGCTCTCTGCTGTTGTTGCTGCTGTAAGACGAGTGCTTAGGGCCGTCTACAAATTACAACACCGAAAAGAGATTCAACAAAAATAGTTTTTAATTTAACTTTTTTTTTAAGTAAGTGAGTATAACTATCACTTTAAAAAAACACAAATGCTTGATCAAGGGCCTGGCCCGGCCCAAGGATAGCGGGCTCGGGCAGAGAATCTAAACTCTAGTTAGATCTTGACATTTGGTGCTGTGTTGTAAATATCATGCACAGCAGAAGTGTAATTTTCTTAGTTTGAAGCAACCAAAATATGTATTATTTGATGGCAGTGCTTTAAGACTTATTATAATAAGACATTATAATGCATCATGAATAATTGATTATATAAATTCTTGAGATATATTTTGCATGTAATATAATATTCATAGTACATTATACATATGTGCTTCATAGAAAATGTTACTAACTTTTGCTATTACTTCTTTAGTAGACACCTACACCGACATATTCTGTGGAAAATTACATTCTTAGAGATTTAATTTATAAATGTGTACTTTTTTTGAATGATGATGAAAACTAACAACAGACATTTTTCTATTTAATTAGTTGCCACTAAAGAGTTAATTTTTTCATGGAGGTGCTCTTTGTTGTGTGTGAGCTTCCATCTGTGATTTATACAGTATGTGCAAATCACAAGCCACCAGTAGAAGCGCACTGGTCAACAGTGGAGTTAGGAATAATTTCATACCATTGCTTTTTTAAATATAAATCAGAGAAAAAAGTAGCTGTGCACATTAGCCAAGGTTAGCCTAATGTCCTCCAGGTTTTGCATCAGTTCACTGTATGATAGATTTTGATATATATTTCACATATGCATATTTTTAACTCAATCCTGCATTCTGTTTGTCCATGCCAAACCTGCAGCCATTCTCACATGGGTGCTGCTTTTATCCAGCTGAGTCACAATCCTCCACTGTTAGCACCTGAGCGGAGCAGCTGGGGATGCCGCTCCTTTAGAACAGCTGCTGAAAGAACAGACAATGTTATCAGTCACTTTCCCAGCCTAGTGCAGCATACAATCGCATGGCCTTTGATGATAGATACTATTTTTTTTTTTTTACTTTTAAAGGGCTACAAAATATTATATCAGCACTGGGTGACATATTTTGTTCATTGGATGGTCACATCTTCAGTCTGCAAGTGTACCTCTAAATGCCATACAATGCAATTCACATTGAAAGAGTAGAGTCTTGAATGCTGCTAGTAATTCCCACTTGCGAAAATTACCTGAATAGTTACTCCTGTTGAAGTCACCTTATTGATTTTTGTTTTTGTATTGCAAGTCCAATCAGACCCAGTCAGAGACATTTTGGCCAATGGGATGCAGATAAGGGAACAAAGCAGAAAAGATCTGATGTTGATGCATGAATTTGCAGTCACATTGAAGTCTCATGAAGTGGTTTTGTTTTGTTTTCGCTGAACTGAGCACAGCTGGTGTGTGTTGTAACAGTGGCTGCAAAATACCTGCAGCGTATGTCCTGAGTTACCCTGTTATTCTGATGGGGCTAAACCAAAAAATATCTTTTTTTTGGAGACTGTGCTTGTGATCCATTCCCATAAATGTCAAGCACATCAATATCCAGAACTCACTGTTCCATCAAGGCTATAACTTTCTTTCTTTCTTTCTTTCTTTCTTTCTTTCTTTCTTCTTTTATTTATGGTGGGTGGTTACTTTTGAGCACACACTTTAAAATAATAATTCTAAGAGAACAGTAACAATTTTTGCTCCATTGACATTATGTTGGTTCATGTCAAGTCACAAGTATCAAAGCTGTGTATTCTCTGATCTATGATAGGGTACTAGCCTTTTGCAAAGCAAAATAAAACTTATATCTTAATGTCCTTGTTTGACGTGCAAGACACAACAGAGTGGCACTCCTAATTTTATGTCCTCTTTATATAGAAGAAGCTAAAGACCTGAATGAAAGAAGTGTATGAACACACACACACACACACACACACACACACACACACACACACACACACACACACAGCTACATCATGTCACAAGTCATTCAGTATCAGCTCCATCTAAAAGACTTCCATTTTACCCCACTTCACCTTTACACACACACACACACACACACACACACACACACGCGCGCACACAGGGTTAGTGAAACCAAGGAAACCACATACATGGTTTATTAATCAGAGGACGGCTCTACAATCCATTTCCTTCTCTTTCTCTCCCAAGTGGGAAAGCAATCCAAGCAGAGGCCTGTCTCCTAAAATGGGATAACCGAGATAACCCAGGATAAACCTCATGGAGTGTGTGTGTGTGTGTGTGTGTGTGTGTGTGTGTGTGTGTGTGTGTGTGTGTGTGTGTGTGTGTGTGTGTGTGTTCATGTACTGTATGTGTGAGTATATGTCTCAGTCTATGTATGTGTATCTGATCTTTGTGTGTATGTGTGTATGTGTATGTCTATGTGGTAAATGTCAGCCTGGGTGAATTTTTTCAACTTTTTCATTGCACAGGTTTTGGATTAGTTATTTTATTGTGTAAGCTGTTAAATGTTAAATAGCCTTTAAACTACAGTTCATAGAGTTTAAACTCACTTATACACATGCATGCACACAGACACAAACACATCTTCATATACACCCTGTTCTCTGTCCCATCAACATCCTGCACTCCTGCACATCCAGGGAAATTTGACCAGTAATTATGTAACATATTCTACGATGTTCTCAAATCTCTCTCTCTCTCTCTCTCTCTCTCTCTCTCTCTCTCTCTCTCTCTCTCTCACACAAACTCACTCACTCACTCACTCACTCACTCACTCACTTATTCACATACACTCTGTTAGTTCTCTCTCTCTCTCTCTCTTTCTGCTCTCTGTATTTATGTCTTCCCTACCTCTCTGTCTCTTTACCCTTGTTGACCTTCTATATTCACCATAATCTCTCTATCACACTGCTCGCCTTATCTGCTGCTGATCTTGCTACTTTATTGGATGGAGAGACGTATGTGCACATCTGTATGTATGTGTGTACCATCATGTCCACTCTAAGGCATATAAATGTGAAAACAAAACACGTTGTTTTGGCTTTTCATCTTTCTGAAAAAGATGATGTTTGATTTTCAGTAATAAAGCTATAACAAACCTGGCTAACATACTGCTCGTCCTTAATGTCACAAAGCCATCTTCCTGTATCCCCTCAACACTCAGTGATGTTTTTGTTGTTGTTTTTTTTCACTAAAGCTGATCAAAACAGCTGTTTACTTTTCTTCTGCTATCAGCTGCAAGTACTCAAGAATTATTGAGGGTCATAAATAATACCACCCCAGGAATTACTCTTGCTGAGCAGGTAACATTTATGACCCTTGATCATCGACAAAGCATAATAATGTGGCAAAATGCCTTTGGCAATCGCTTTCACTGCAGAATACACTCCAGGCTATTTTGGAAGTCTGATGTGGATGGCCCAAATATAATGATTGGGTTCTTTATGTATAAACCTGCAATAACAGATTTTTAGCCACTTGGGAGAATCATTAACAAGTTATGAACTCAACATTAACAAGTTGATATGTCAAACTTGTTAGCAATCGGTTGCTTGTTTACATAACCAGCAGTTACAGAGCAATATAATTGATTTGGAGTCATTTCTTTCTATGGTGAATGTAAGTCCAATATTGATTCTATTTTAGCTTTTGTTCTTTTAGTTTTTGGTCTACCGACTCCTGAGGGAAATATAGTAAGGAGCTCCGTAAAACTGTAGGTTCATCACTATAAGCGACTTCTTTCACATCATCATTTGATACAATGTTATTATACAAATGTTGATTACAGCCTCTTTAAAAGAAAGGTTTAGTTTATTAGTTAGATAAAGCTCAGATCATTCTTTTCACAATCCTTTGACGCATTCTATTTTTAGTAAAGACAATACAAAAACACATTTTCACAGTTTAAGTGTTTTCAAGTGACCGGTATATTTGAGTTGCCCTGCTGACTGGACAGTCGAGACACTTGAACATAGAAAAGAATCAATGCATTCTCACGAACGGCTTCATAGGATATCGTACGAAAAGTTATGCACACTCAAATGTGTGATATTATACGAAAACTATCAGACAGCTGGCTGGTCGCGTGACATCGGCTACGGAGCTCCTTGCTACAGAGCGGCAGTTGCTAGCTGTTTAAGCCGCTACAGAGCTTTTTGGTGTGGCTACAGACCTCCGTCACAGCTCGTCTTATCAGCAGCAGTTAGTAGATGTGTTTAGCCGCTACAGAGCTCTGCGACACCAGTTACGATGCTCCGCATGGTGCTTCGTCAGGTCAGCGATAGTTGGGGGTTCAGTTACCCGAGAATAAGCGACTGTTCGCCGGGTACAGAGCACCGCGAACTGCCGGTTGTGGTGCTCCGTCAAGTCAGCAGTAGTTGGTGGTTCAGTTATCTGAAAATAGGTGACTGTGCGCCGTGTACAGAGCACCACGAGCTAGCTGCCGGTCATTTCAGCGGAGATTACGGTTACGTTTAGGCATGAAAAAGTGAGCGTTATGCAGCGACGAAAGTTAAGTTTTAGGCACCGAAACGACTAGTTAAGTTTAGGAAAAAGATTGTGGTTTGTATTTAAACACTCCCAAGGGACACGCATTTCCTGGGTGAAAGTCATTTGTTCTCCCCGGGAAGCGAACTCCACTTCCTGTCTTGAAAGACATGCATGTTAACACCCACCCATCCACCCCGACCACCTCCCTACACGGCCAGCCGCGTTCTTATACAGCAGCAGTCAATGAGGTGCGCACAGCAAAAATACGGAAACAGTGCTTATCTTTTCATAGCTTTTTGAACGTATGGTTTATGAGAACAGGCTGAAAGAGTCCCTGAGGTCCACCGCCATTAACAACCCTCAGACAACCTGCCCCAACCAAATGCTAACCAAAGACAAACACAATCGATGAACAATGACTTTTAGCAAACTTCAGTGTTTTTAATCTTTAAGTTCAATATAGCAGACTACCTGACCAGTGGAACCACTTTAAACTGGAAGAAAAAACTTTAGACTCATAACCACAACCTTATTATAGACTCAAACAACCCTGACTGACTAGAGAAAGTTGCCTGTGTCGATTCTGACTATCAAATTCTATAGATAGAGAGGAACATTGTTATTGTAGAAAAGCAATCATAACGATGAAGTTCTTAACTAAAGTAATGCATAAATGTTGAGAATTTGATATATCCTTAGAACCATTTATGATTCAAAAGCTCCTTAGAGGAAAAAACATTTCCAGTGCCCTGGAGGCAGAAAATGGTGCATGAGACAGAGCCAGAGAGAAAATCATTTGATCATCACATGACATCGGTCCTATTCTCCTCATCATCCGCCCATTTGTTTTTCTTCTTCGTGAGCTGGGGCATTGGTTTAATTATTTTTATGGTTCTGTTTTTTTTTTATTCAATTGTTCTGTCACACACAAAAATCACAAGCGTGCACTCATAGATAGGTCTAATCATTAACTAAATTGTAAACATGTCAATTGTTTCTAATTTTGTAATATTGTTTGTGAACTTTCATACAAACAAAGCTCATTACGTTAAATGTAAATAGAGGGAGCAGGAGTGTGGGGTGGGGGGGGGAAGGGTCTACAAGGAAAAGCTTAGCTCGTCTGTCAGGAAGCCCTGACAACAAAATCTCTCAGACCCTTCCCACCTCCCTACCCGATTCCATTACCCAAGCAGTGATAAAATTTCCCAATGACACCCAGCACCATCACATCTGCAAAAGGCGCAGACAGAAACATAAATTCAATGTACCAGTGTTGTATAGTGTCTAATTGCTAATTGATGTAATATCACATTACAGGGAACGGGTGCTAACAATTTGCAGAGGCCTGTGGTGATTGAGTCAGGAGGAAGTGGGAAAGCAAATTTATTTATGATCCATGATATTGGGCAACTCAATCCAGGTTGGGTTTCACAGAGGAGATAGTTTGTGTGTGTGTGTGTGTGTGTGTGTGTGTTTTTGTATGTGTGTGTGATAGAGAGACCCCCCCCCATCAAAAACAACAGCAAAACTAAACCATTAAACCATAAACTGCAGTCCAAAAAAATGACCTTGATTTAAGTAGAAAACATTGCAGCCTGTGTGCAAAGAATCATGAAACCAAACAGTGTTTACAGGATGTATGTAATCAAATTAAACTATACACTTTCAAAGTCTCATAAACCTTTAACGATCCTGGGAAAGTTACTGAGCACACATGGATGCTGCACGTCCATACATTACATTAAAATAAATTGGCAGGTGTTCAGTCACACCACGGCCTTCTGCGGTTGAACACTGCAGCACTACCTTTCTAGTCTTTGCTCATAGGACAGACAGCTACTGTAGGTACCCAATTCTTACAAAATACTTACAGTATAATTCATTTCAAAGTAATTATAGTAGTATTATAAAGTATAAGTATTATATATAAGTAAACTGTTTTTAATAATCAGCAATATGGAGAAACAATTTATTTTACATACTCCTAATTTGTTTTTCCAATTGTAGTGCTAATAATGAATTATGTTCACAGGCAAAAAAAAATCTTGTGACAATAGCGCTATAAACCCGGGACACATCAACAAGGTTAAGATAAACTCTGCTTGTGTATGTTTTTGCCGAAACTCTTCACAGATCACAACATTAAAAATGTTGGCAATAACATTCGGCCTACATCAAATAATCAGAGAAGGAATTATTCATTTAAACTTCAGCAAATCTTTTTTCCAACTTGTAGTTGTTTTGATTATGACACGTTGTTAAGCTTATTCAATGGAAAAGTGCCGTACAGATAAAACAATAAACCTCTATCTGAGAAACCACACTTGGAAGCTAATACCCCGTTCCCACTGGCCAAAGAACAAACTAACATCTTTCATTCGTTTCGATTGTTTTGTCTGTGATGAAAAAAATCAGAATCAGCTAGACTTCTGGATACACTAAGGTTCGGGAGACTGATGACTTACACAGAAGTGTTTAATTAACTCTTGATCGAGGAGAATTAGGAAAACAGAACAGTTTAACCACAATGTGTTATTGCCGTCCCAACTCTGAGGGTCCGTGAACCTCCAAAAGGTATATATCTCTCGCTCACGCTGTCAAGTTTGGGTCATACAAAGATATTGATGACGCCATAACAATGATGCTCACCTAAATCTAGTTTAGTCTGTCTCTCCCTGGGAATAGGCAAACGTGTGTGTGAGACCCCTTTACCCTGTTTCCACCGACCTTCAAAAGAAGACGGTCCCGGAACACAACACTTATTATGCAGCTGCCTAGACTCCCTCAATCTCTAGAGACACCCATACATTCAATACATTATTAAAGTATGGCTGGATATATATTGTCTTCCCCTGACCTGTGCCCTAGAAATGACCTGATGTTTTCCCCTTTGTCTTATCTTACCACAACATGTTGTTTCGGGGAAATTCCACCACAGTCTGCAATGTTACCATCGGCATTCAATCCTGGGACGTGATGGTAACAGGACACCTGGGTGGATATGCAAATTTTCGATGCTGTGACGCGCTTCGGCGCCGTCAGTAAGTTCTGTCATCGGCTCCGTCAGTAACTTCTGTCATCTTGGCCACAAATTCCACCCATTTCCACCCGAGCAGTGCTTGAACATCAAATTAGTTGGCAGTTTGAAAGAGATGAAAGAGACCGAATAAGTAACGATATTAAAAACAAGTAACCACCGTAAAAACATTTATTGGCCTCCATGTTGCTTTCTACTGTTAGCTAACCCTGTTGTAAGAGTAGCATATTAATAAGAATACTAATAATTACATAGTCTTCTGCAACTAGGAATCTTGTCATTTTCACCCCCTAAATTTTGGTGTTTAATATCTTCAGAAATATAACTCCTAGAGCCATGCGATTTGGTAGGGGCACAGACATAACAGTGTACCAAATGATTGAAAGGCACAAGCAGGTCATATTTTTCATTACAGTATTGAAAGTGCAAAATGGGTGGTTTTGGGGCTTTTCTCTGGGGACCATATTGTAGCAGAAATGCATCTTAACGGTAAAACAGTCATAACTCAAGCAGCACGACCGTATCCGCAGCATTTGTTTTTACAGCTGCATCTGTAATGTTAGCTTACCACGCTCCAGTCCTTCTCGTGACTGGGGTGAAGTTAGTTTAATGTTTGCCAATCATCGGTTTTTACCTTCGATAGCTCTGTGTCAATGCTCCAACATACCCTAAAACATGAGAAATCGAAGCACTGACACAGAGCTTCTGAAGGAAACATCCGCGAAAACCGTCAAATGTCAAACATTAAACTAATGGCGTTTTTCCATTACATGGTACCTGCTCGACTCGCCTCGACTCTACTCAACTCTACTCGCCTCGACTCGCTGTGCGTCCGTTTTCCATTGCAGATTTTAGTAACCTGCAGGGTTTCACGTCACCTTCTCGGCTCGCCTCAGCTCGCTTGGAACCTCGACTGAGCAGGTACTAAAAAAAGTACCTGTTAGCAGGTACCAGGTACTTTTTTTAGTAATGGAAAACCAAAAAAGTAGAGTAGAGTCGAGGCGAGGCGAGTAGGTACCATGTAATGGAAAAGCGCCATAATACTGTATTCACCCCACTCTTCTCGTGACATGTCCCGTAGGGAGCCTCCACTCAGCCTTAGTAAAAACACATGGAGATACCTGTCTCTAAGCTATATTTCTATTGGAACAAGCTGTTCAATCGCAGCGTTTCGGTCCTAAAAGGACTTTTTCCAGACTAGATAAATTCAGAGTATAGTGAAGATGTTCTGTTCGAAAAGTCTGTGCACAGATTTGTATCTTCTTATTTGGTATTTTGCCCAATCTAGCTTTGCCGACGTGGTACCGTTTTGACATCTTGTATGATTTGGACTCAGATTAGGACAACTACAAGTTACGTCCCCTGCTTCAAGTTACACCTCTTTCAAGTTACGCCACTCTCTTGCAGTCTGCAGACAGACCGTCTCTCAAAAAGAGTCCCAGCCAAGCGCTTCTAAAAATGACGCCAAAGGGCTGTACGCTAAAGGAGACTTTTTGCGTCACTAACAAACGCCAAAAGCACCTGACCAAGCGTCGCTTTTTGACGCGCTGGGAGTGAGAATGTGACGTTAATTTACCCTAACACTAGGATGCCAGAAATGTTTTGTAACTGTGCAGCTAAACATGGATATCAAGCAGTAAGCTAATCATGTATTTCTCTTACCACCATACATATTCCATAACAACTATCCAATGGCAAATATTATTTAATCATGTAGACACCTGTGGCTCTTTACAGTGCTTATTAAGACAACTTTCTGCTATGTGCTAATTACTAATGATAAGATGACATGATATAGCAGCTGACATATGAAGCAATATATCACTTTGGTATAAGATGTTAATATTGCATTAATTTGGGTACAGCTTCATCACCGGTGTTTCATTCTTAATAATTGGATACATTTATTTCAAGCAATTATTTTTTGATGGATCAACTTAATTATACAGTAGGTAATGAAAGTGTCATTGAAATGCATGTGATGTTCACTTATAGAAATATAAAAGTTTGTTAATAACGTTAATGTTGTTTACAAGGATATACGTACAGAAATGCTTGCATAAAATAAATAATACTGAATATAACTTTTACAACTTTTATTTTGTCAGAAATAATATGTTCTTGGAATAAGACTCATTTATGTTTAGGGATGTATTTACACAGTTGTTTCTTCTTGGATTTGTGATGCAATTAAATACTTGCTAAAAAAAACATACACATCTGCAACAGAGATGAATAATAACTAAAAACTAAAACTAGTAAAATAGTGTAAAAGAAGCACAAAGAATATAGAATCCATTGTTGAAAAGGATGTGGGGAGTCACCAAATGTCCAAGTGGTGGCTTTTGCCACTAATTGTCCCACAGTTTTTTGTTGGCATATATGGTCTCTGTGGTTACCATGAATCTGTTAGTGGAACATGTATGTCATGCTTTCATGCAGTTAAAGAGAACTGAACACTTGGAATTGTTTTGCCCTTCTTTCAAATATCTTGTTTTTTAAACACAGACGTGCTTCCTGAAAAAAAATATGATATGAAGAAAATACTGATAAAAGATATTAATGTACTGTACAGGTCAGAGAAAGAAAGAGAGACTATTAGGCAAAACCTTATTCAAACCAACACCAGCTCCCACTGGATTCTTCTCTGCCCTCCAGTCCTAATTGGAGAAAGAGATGTCACACTGTGATTGCTATTGGAAATTAAGACTCTAAGTCGATTCTCATCACTCTCCCATAGCTGATCAACGCCTGAATGGGAAGGTCTCATCTGATGTGTGCATGTTCATTGTAGCGCTCAATTAACAAATGCTAGCCACAAACTCCTGGGTGGTTTGAGATGGATTGTATTCATGTCGTCTCTCTACCCCCTCTCTTACATCTAGCTAGTTATCATTTCTGTTTAAGACCTGTTTGTTGGTTTCAAATAATTGCTTGAAGATCAACACTTTTTTCACCCTTAGTGTTATGATCTCCCAGGGGACATATCGTACTTTTAAAGGAAGTCAAAACAAGTGCTTCCAATGCTGTGGAAAAACAAGTCATTAGCATGCAAAACATATGACACACACTAAACAGTTATTTTTCTTTAGTCAGAGGTCACAAAGAAAAAGTAAGATACAGGCCAGATAAAAAGCAATTTACTTTGAATTTTGACGAAGGTGCCTTAATAGACTAAAAACGTATAACCTGAATCAATGTAGGGAAGCTGTGTCTCTAGGGATGGCAATGTTGTTTGGTCAGTCGGTCCACCACTTTGGTCCATATCTCAACAACTATTTAATGGATTGCCCTAAATGTTTATACAGACATTCATAGCTGCCAAAAGATGAATATACCATCTTTGGGCATCCCCTGACCTTTTTTCTAACGCCACCTGCAGGTCAAAGTTTTTGCTTATCAAGTAAAATATCTCAACATCTACTGGATGGAGCAGCACACATATCATTCATGGTTCCAAAATTATGTATCCTAATTAGTTTAGTTATCCCCTGACCTTTTATCTACTGCCACCATGAAGTTGACATTTGTGACAATGACCAAAATGCCTCAACAACTCCTAGGTGGGTTGCTATGTCATTTTGGTACAAACATTTATGTCCCCATCAGGATGAATTGTAGTCACTTTGGTGATCTTTTAACTATACATTTTACAGACATTCATGGCACCCAACAATGACTCATACTGTCTTTGGTGATGGAAATATCGGCTTAGCATCAGCATGTTAGCATTGTCATTGCGAGCATGTGACATGCTGACATTAGCCATTAGCTCAAAGCCGCGCTGTGCCTATGTACAGCTTACAGCCGCAGTCATGGCTGTAGACTCTTCGTCCAGTGTTGAGGAGTAAAACAGTACTGACTTCTGCTGTTCTGAAAATGAAACTAACTTGCCCAACACTGCTTGTTGCTATCAAACACATTCTTCAGTAACACATTAAATGTAGCGGATGAAAACCCTTATTGTGTGATAAAAAAGGAACAAGGGGAAAGTTCTGGCATTACAGCAGTACTGACTTCTGCTGTTCTGACAATGAAACTAACTTGCCCAACACTGCTTGTTGCTATCAAACACATTCTTCAGTAACACATTAAATGTAGCGGATGAAAACCCCTATTGTGTGATAAAAAAGGAACAAGGGGAAAGTTCTGGCATTACAGCAGTCCAGTTTCTGTTACCGGGCAAGATTAAAAAACTAATTTCGGAGTTCCAGTCTGCATTATTAAGTATGATAACCCATGGGTTATAGTGTCAACTGGACGTGGTGAGATTAAAGCCAGTGCCTCTACCCTGCCTCACAACTATATGTATGGTTACATTTGCTTAATCAATGCCCAGGATGATGAGATAATTAATGGGAAACAAAACTATACATAACCAAGCTGAGAGGGTAGATTTGGGAGTTCTGGTCCAGGCATAAAATGAAAACTGTTCACCTCAGTTTCTCTGCACATTACAGTGTAAATTGCAGACAGGCCCAATATTTGAATTCCTATTATTTTCTAAAAAAAGGAGCTGTTTCAAGAAAGACATTCATGCCTAGCAGACACGCTGGGCAAACTGCCAGCCCCAGCTCAGCCTTTCTGGGAGATAACCCGCTTTTCTGTGAGGTAATTGACTGTGTGGATGACTATTGCAAGGATGCCATTGACTTGACTACCATCAATAGAGGCATTTTGCGGAAAGTATGTCTCCACTAGTAACCACACACACATGCATTCACACACACAGAGGGGGTGATGGCGACTGCACATCTAAGTGATGGGAATGCAGAGACCTAGACAGACTCTTTGTTGCAAATCATTATTTATTAACGCTCAAGTCACACACACAACACTAGATGTAGAAGCAGTAGTGCTGCTTTGGGGGAAAGATGGCTTTTCAGGCTGTGAACTGAGATGATACAGCTAGTGGTTAATCTGTGGGGTCAAAAGACAAGGACCGGCATATCTGTCTGCTGATGATTTTCTGTGTGCATTCTGCTTTGTGGACACTCTGCCCTTTAGCTAGCTTATCTCAGAATCTGCTGCTGGCTGGTCAGGCTTTGTGTGGATGGCACCGTTGCACTGGGTTATAGATGGAAGAATGCAGAGCTAATCAGAATAATCAGTCTCTCCTCTATTTCTTTCTGATGCTCTGCTCGTTACTATGCAGGACGCAAAGAGCTGACCCTCAACATGAAACAGAACCAGGATTATTCCCTCAGGGGTCAACCTCTCCAATTTATTGCCTTTTCTCCTCTTCCTCTGCCCTGCTAACAGGCCTTCATGGGGAGCGTCACAAAGGACACGTAATTGAAAGAGAGTGGAGAGTGTCGACTGCTTGTTTGTTGTCAAGGAACATGGCAGAGTAAGAGGGCATCAGAGAGAAGGCTGGGGTGAGGGCATGGGCAGGGAGACAACTGACTGTTTTGTTAGCCCAGACTTCTCCGCTGTCAGTGTGGGGAGTAAAAGCAGAAAAGCTATTTGAGGAGCTGAAGCTGACGTCGTTTCTCTACTGATATCTTTTATACAGGCAAAAACAGATATGTGTGAGAGCCCTTGTAGAGATCCGCCATTCTGCATTCAACAATGTTGCACTCATAGGTTGCCCTACTTCCCTATACTTCAAAGACGATCTGATTGGATAGCTTCAATTTACCCCTTTTTTCTGCCATTAATTAGATGGGTTGGGAATGAACTGTTGCCACAAGTAAAAGAGTTTGCTGAGATCTTATTCACGAGTGAGGGTAAAAGTTTATGTGTAGATGAATAAAAATATTTGTTGTTGCATTGTATCTACAAAATACTTTACTAAAAGCAGCTTGTCTATACACAGTACATTACACATTATGATCGCATGCCAGTTTGTAACAAAGTGGGAATCATCTTACTGTCCCAACATTTCATAACCATGAAGCTGGTAGCCACATGCATATTCTATAACGTGACATACATCGCAGCGCAATCTGTAGAAAACGTTAAATAGGCAACACGTTTTTTTTGCCAAAGTTAAATTGCATGTTCTCATGCTTCTCTATATGCTTATACCTCTTATGCTTATAAGAGAAGCCAAACTTGCGGTTTCTGTCATATGTCTGTCACGGTGGTTGTTCCCGAGAAAGTAAACAGACAGGCGTGGCCTGTCGTTGCCAACTCTGCATCCATATTAAAGTCCTTTTTGGCTCTAAGCTGTCTCTGTCTTTCGAAAGCATCTCCAATATTTACCATTGTTTTACCACGTCTCTGGTCATGCAACTGTTTAGAAAGATGCCAAGGTTTTTTTTTTAGGTCAGTTGAGATCTATCTCTGTTGATCCAGATCCTTTGGTTGCTGCTTCCATTTTATGCAGCATGCTGTGTTTGTGTTTCATATCTGGCAACCGGACCGGGGTGTTAAAATGGGCAGTGGACAACAACACACAGGCCAAAACAAAAACAGACGTTTTGGAATAGAAATTTATAAACATATTGGCTTTAGCATTGTTTTTCAGAGAAGAAAGTATTTCTACTTAGCATGTTTCCTTAATATCTGATGACATATCATGGTCATTTTATGATTCAATACAGTGAATATATTACATATTTCTCTTTTAATCCCTTCACTTAGTTTCTTTTCTCACCAAGTGGATCTGAACAACAAAACATTTCAGAAGTTCTATCTGTGACGTGACAATACTGTGAAACAAATGTTTTAATCATAAAATTGTGTACAATGTGTGAGTGAGAGAGTGAGTGTGTAGCTGCTGCTACAAGGTGAGTTAATGCTTCACATTGTTACTGTGTTTACATAGTCTTGTATAACCTCTCTTTTATAAGTGGTTTAAAAATATGCAACTTTGTGAACAACAAAATAGTCATCCAGTGTTTACCCAATATTTTATATACTAATGCAAGGCCTAATGCCTATTCTATTATATGCATACTGCCTCTGATAAGATAAGATAAGATAAGATAAGAGAAGATAAGATAAGATACACTTTATTAGTCCCACACTGGGGAAATTCCTGTGCTACAGCAGCTCAAAAGAAAGATGTATACACATTTTTTAGGGATAATAGGAAATGGAAAAATAGAATATAATTAGTTATAACAATAATCGTAATAAAACAACGCTATTTACACAATAAACAACATTATATAAACAGACAGTATATTAACACAGATATACAGATGAGTAAGGTGCGAATGAATAGAGATGACATATTGCACAGTTGGAGGTGACACAGAGTAATAAATAGATAAATGTGCATAGTGCTAAATATTGTCCAGTGATGGCTCATATTGCAGAAACAGCTAGCAGTGCTACATTAGGATCTTGCATTAAAGAGTCTGACTGCTGCTGGAATGAAGGACCTGCGGTAGCGCTCCTTCTTGCACTGAGGGTGCAGCAGTTCTGGTATATGAATTAAAACGTGCCAATCTGAATTCTAAGTCCCAATAATGCAACCATGCCAAATTGTGCATGATATTAGAAATATACTGTAACTGTTCTGTGAAGTGCATAAATGGATTTTGGAACAGTGTTATCATATGCATCTCGCTATTTATGTTAATTCTTGGCCGAGAAGCCAAGAACGGGATACATATCAAAGAAAGGAAATTACTTGTCATGGTTGTGTATATTTTGTTTTTTCACTTTTTGTTGTGAGTTTTTTTCATTAAATTCCTTCAACTCTGCATTTGGGTCCAAGCCTCCTATTATTCCTGACAGAACCTGACATTACTTCCTCTTTAACTGTGTGACGAGGACTTCAATTTAGGTGGTTCTCTTTTTAATCCCTGAATGCAAAAACTGTGTGCAATAGAGACCCCCATCCCACCAAACAAGTGCAGACACACACATAAACACACATAAACTCAATCCATAAACAAGCTTCTTATCATTGGATTTACAGGCCAGCTGGACGCACGCCTGACTAATAAGAAAAAAAAAAATCAAAGAAGTTAGTCCTTGAACAACAGCAAATACAGGGTTGTGAATGAATAACATATTTGATCCTACAGTTGTGAGTTTGGAGCAATTTGAGCTGGCAAATTACCTCCTTCTAATAAAAACTTGCATTTGGAAGGAGTCAAGGAGAGAGTAAGGAGAGAGTGAGAGGCGGGGCGGAGGGGGGGCTTTGGAGCTGGGCTTATACCACTGTTGCGGTAATGATAGTGTTTGCCTGTGGCCAAACACAGAGAGAGAGAGAGCTGTGTGTTAGCAGCAAAGAGAGGATAATAGCACAGAGAATTATTAGACAGATCCTTGCAGTCTGTGTTTGAGTCGATTCTTTAGCCTTATTACACACCGCAGGGGTGGGGGGAGAATGGGTATGAAGGGAGAGACATTTAAACAAGTAATACTGCATTACAAACATTAAAGGGTGACAGTAATTACTTATACCACTCAAACTGAGGTATTAAGACAGCAAAACACAAGCTGTGCAGACACTTTCTTCCTTTTGCTCCCTCACCTGATTGTTTCCTCCTTTCCTCCCTTTTCCCTAACACAGTCTTTTTCCTCTTCCCTCTCCTCTCACCAAATCTCTCTGTCTCTTTCCTCTCTTCTTTATCAGGGCGGTGGCGGCTGCCTGGGTAATGAGGATCAGCGTTGTTTTAAACATGAAATGGTGAGGGGGTCCGGCGGGGCGGAATCAATAAGAGCCATTACCTCTCCTCTATAATGATGTAGCCACCACCCTCCCTCTCCTCTCTGTGCACACCACCCCTTGTCTCAGCCCATTTCTACCCGCTATCCGTTATCGGATGGGAGGAGGTTATGAATTATCGAATCCCAAGGGCAATGTGCCTCGCCGCCAATTACCCAGTGAAAAATGACCCTTTCTCGGACGTAAGTATGTGTGTCTGCGTGCAGATGTGTGTGTGTGTGTGTGTGTTTATTGGGTGGGTGGAGAGGTTGACATGGACCAGCTGGTGTCACATGCTCGTGGACAGCTATGCCTCCTCTGTCTGTCTATCTGTCTGTCTGTCCTACACAAAAAACACATGCATGCACACCTTCTGGAATGAGGCTATACACTGTGACTGATGAGGATCACTGTTTTCCTTGTTTACTTTGTTTTTTGGAAATGATCCATCAGCTTAAAAGGACTACAGGATTTCTGTCACACGCTAGGGAAAGCATTTTTGCTGTTGGTGATCAGTTTTGCATAATGCACCATAACTTCAGCAGACAACAGACATTATACTAAAGCAAAAGAGCATATATTTTGATATAGCCATCGGTTATTAGCCATCTGTCAATGGTCCACTTTCCTATGATAATGTATTTTGCTACCCTTTGCAGTTGTGTTCTCTCAGTCAAAAGAAAGAAAGTAGTTCATATCTTCAAAATAGTTTCTCTTAAATGCTGCCAATGAGAGATGGCTTGTCAAATTGCCCTCAAGGAAGATCGTGTATTGGAAGAGGAAATTGAGCAAAATATGATACCACTATCCTGCAAATTATGTTCACAATGGACAATTATGCAGTAGTCATTTGCATTCAATGCCAACATTCAGTGCCAGTGACGGACCTAATGTGCCACTGATTTAGCTGTGGGTATGGGGTCAGTTGCTAGCTCCCTTACCTTAACCATTCTTTAGTTACAGTGATCAGATATTGTTGAAGCAATAAATCAATCATATAATCAGTAAATGTTAAGAAAAGCTTGTCATTGAAAACTGGGGTTAACGACATGTGTTTAAACATCCGTATTCAATGTTTACTTGTCAGTCTACACATAAAATACAGAAAATGAGGAATATACATATATATGCGTTAGCTAAGATAACAGCAGGGGAAAAAAAAGGTCATTATACCGTTAACTTGCATCCATTTTCTCTAAGTGACTGAGACAGCAACACGATAAATGAGATGATGACCGGTGGTCAATGATGGTCCCTCTCTGTTGCCCCTCATGTCAGTCTAACTGATGTGTTATCCTGGGAGGTCCATGTGGCTGCTACTTGTTCTGGGTGTTGCCCATGGTCATGCATGTATGGTGGGCTTTTTTTCCCCCCTTGAGACCCTGCAGGTTGTGGTATACTATGTAGGTTAATCAGCCCAGTTTGGCAGGTCTTTGTGTTCCTTGTGCAGTGGGAAACACAGCACCTTCTAACCTTATCAACCTACTATACTCGTTGCTGGCTTGACAACATTTGGTTATGGTATTGCAGATATTTATACAGCTTGCACTGGGTAGCATTGGTGGAATTATCCTGATTGAAAAAAAATAGGTGCAAATTTCCCTTAGAGACAATTCCAGTTGCTTCACATGTGCTCATAGAACCAAGATAACAATGCATAATATTTGCTCTGTATTTAGAAAATAAAACACTGTCAGTTACTGGAGTCCCTTCGTCTGTTCTATCGTCAGATGTCGGTCTTTAATCTCTCCCAGGGATTCCGAATCCTCTCAGCCCTCTGCATTGGCCACTATCCTTCCTTGTCTGTGTATTGACGTGTTGAGTTGTCAAGTTGAGATTCCTGTTATCACATCTCTGTTTAACAGAGTTATATTGCTGTCCCCCCCGCACACACACACACACACACACACACACACACACACACACACACACACACACACACACACACACAGACAGACAGACAATGAAGTTATCGGCAGTCTCAAGTGTATCTTTTCTGTCAATTTAACTGTTTCTATGTGGGGAAGTGCTTGGTGCTGCTATACAGCACTTTGTGCTATGATTGAATTACACTGATGGGAACATCAATTACTGAGCACACCAGATTTTTTTTGACCAAGCACCTCACATCACATTACAGTCTGCAGTGTAAAGGAGATGGCCTGCAAAAATAAGAGTCTGGGCTAGAGATACAGTACATTTAGAGACACCAAAAGGGATGCTATTTAGCTTGAGGTGTTAATTGTAGGACTTTTGTTTAAATAGCTCTTATATTTATCTATATAATAAAAAAAGAAAAGAATGGCTCATAGCAATGGTTAAAATGTTTATGTCAAGCCACTAGAAGGAGTCTGTTGTTTTGTTATTCAGAAACAATAATATAATACCTCATAGTGTTTAATAATAATTCCATATTTAAAAAAATTCAATCACAAGGACTTCTTCATAATACCGGTACCTATAAAGCAATAAGTACAGTTAAGTGTTTTATTGTTAGCTAGCAGTATAACAAAATGACACTGTAATTTGCAGGCTGTAATAACACTTGAGTTATCACCTTTGGCAGTGATACTATATTTCATTGGCTGGTGGTTATCTATAAATGCCCTCACCTAATGCATCTCCAGTTTCTTTAGAAGAAGTACACCTCTGTATTAAAAATTTGGTATTCCGCAACTAAACCGATTAATTTTCTCCTGAAAATGCTTTTTACACGTTCCATGACACTATGTTGCATTTTAAAACTTCTTTTGAATCTCCAGGTTGGGTTGGAAAGTTTCATTTTTGGGTTCACTTCTTTGTTGGCTCTCTGCCTCCACTGCAATTATTGCTTCTCTCTGCAGCCTTCTGCAATTCTTTGCAAAAAGATGGTTTCTTGTAGTGGGATGTGTATGTTTGTGCATTTGTGTGTGGCTGCCACCCAAGGTTGTTCTTACAACATGTTGTCTTTTGAGATTCATTGCCTTAAGCAGCAATGATGTGCTCCCTGCAAGACATGCCAAGACTGCTGGCTGTAGCCCAATATGAGGGGCAAAGGAAAAGGAAGGAAAGGAAAGAGACAGATACTTGAGCCAGATCCCATGATTTTGTTTACTCTGACTAAACGATTCATTTGGATTGAGAGAGAAAGTAATTACTGAGTGTCTTGATTCTGTTTACGAATGTCAGATGAAAACACAGAATATTTACTGCTCACTGTTCAGATTGGAGTGTACAAATGTTACTGGCACAGAGCAATTTGCGTTAAAAGTTTGTTCCTCCAAAAACTTTGTTCCCAGTGCTCATGATTATGAATTAGTTGAATAACAAAATAGTTAAAATACTCTAATTGGGTCGGGTTATAATGACAAGGATAAGGAACAAATCCACATATATCATTTCTTTTGGTAATGCTAACATAGGCAGCTTCTAAAAGTCCCAGTTTACAGGATTGGGGCAATGGAAAATATTTAAAAAAAAGTTATATTCTAGTAAACGTCTTTCAAGTTGTCATGTGGTTATTACATTAATTAACATTGCCATTGCATTAGTGTCAGGAGGGTTGCAAGTTCTAATCCTAGACCATTAAATATTGGCAGCTAAACAGAATAAGAAATGTTCTTCCCTGCAAGCAGTAGAGAGATGCTCTTGAGCAAAGCACACCCAGCAGCTGCACCTGTGGAGCTCTGTGTGTATGTGTGTGTGTGTGTGTGTGTGTGTGTGTGTGTGTGTGTGTGTGTGTGTGTGTGTGTGTGTGCGCGCGCACTCACTAATTAAGTTCCAGAAAATGAATCAGTTACCTGATCAGACCAAACATAAATTGAGACTAGAGGCGATTTTGATTAGTGCAGAATTTAACAAAACAAGGCACAAACCATAGGTCACACAATTTTTTAATTTGATGTCAGAAAAATAAAAACTAGATAGAATAATGTTTTGCTAACTTCTGTAAGATTATTATGTTTGATGATTACGACACATTATCCTGAAATATTAGAATCCACCCCTCAGTACTGCAAGCAGATAAAGCATTTACCAAACAGATTTTCATCTGACATGAATCCTCAAGGTTAAAATTAAAATGTGGATTGTGGATCGTGCGCTTGCGACTTACAAAGATACATAACAGCTACCTGAATCTAATTAAATGACCTTCCACTTCTTCTTATCGCACTCTTCTTGGTTCCTGGTTAAGGCATTTAGTTCTTAACCAAGTGGGATAAATAAATACATAAATAAATAAATAGGCCTATAATAAGTCATTGCTATTATCACATAATAATCAAGTATTTTTAGTTAATACTAAAATCTTTATGAAACATATATCGGCTGCATTGTAAAACATAAATTTAAAAAAAAGCACGGAAATTGAAAATTCATCTTTTTCGTGACAGATTGCTCCACTCTGCAGGCTGCTTGATATTTAAAGTGCTTTGTGATAAACCAACAGCTCTGGACGGGACGCTTTCAGATCCCATAACACACACACACACACACACACACACAAACCAAATGGTGGCGATGAGCTGAAACCCTCCCCCTCGTGGCCACGTAGGGAAGTAAAAACCCGCCGGCACATCGAGAAAACACAGAAGGGGGGGTAGTTGATGTAAGTGTGTGTAGACTCCTAATATGTTTGTGTATGTATGTATATGTGTGTGTGTGTGTGTGTGTGTGTGTGTGTGTGTGTGTGTGTGTGTGTGTGTGTGTGTGTGTGTGTGTGTGTGTGAGAGAGAGAGAGAGAGAGAGAGAGAGAGAGAGAGAGAGAGAGATAGAGAGATAGAGAGAGAGAGAGGGTGTAAGGGTGGTTCAGTCTATTTTTTTCTGTCATGAATAATTGGTCCACGGGGAGGGGTGATGGTGTTAAGGGCTCCTCCATTAGGCAGAAAAACTTTGGGAGCGCCTTTCAGTTCTAATTGGCAACAACGATTTGTGGCACCCTCCACCAAAGACCCGACAACAGAGAAAAACACCCAAACCACCACTGGCTCCTTGAAGGCATCCTGTGGCACCCAAAAGGGTTTGAAAACCTATTTCAGAGTGAATGGGAGACTGGGAGGGGAGAAAAAAGAGAGGGGAGCAATGTTGTTCTTTTGACAACCTGTTCAGTGTGGAGCTGTGAGGCTTGAGCGCATCTATGTGGAAGCCTCTGTCCTCCCTCCCCTCCCCTCCCCTCCCCTCGCCCCATCCCTCTCTCTCCCTTCACAGACAGGGGCGGTCGTTCTCAGTCTGCGCACATATTCCACTTGGCCAGCATCACTTGGAGTCCACAGACACAGCGCTGATTGAACGAGCGGAGGGGAGCTCATTTTCAGAGCGCATGATTGTGTTAGAAGGGCTTCACTAGACTGTCACCGGTCAGAGGCAGAGAGAGAGAGAGAGAGAGAGAGAGAGACGCACAGTAAAGCCATTTCAAACACGCCTTTAAAAGTAAAATATCCACAAAAGAGGAGAACGGGTTTAAGATTATTTTTTTGAGTTTTTCCAAAGGGAAAGTGATTTTATGTTTTTTTTTTTTTTCATCTTTGGGAAGAGGGACTCTCTTGTGGATCCGAGCAGCGGGAAGATTCCTCTGCCCGCTTCTCTCCGTGCGTAAAATAAAAGTTTAACACACCGAGGAGATCATCTGAGAGGTCTGGGGGCTCAGAAAACTCTCAATTATACTCACCGGGAATTGTAAAGCTCACACCGGACGCCCACTGGAGGAGGATATATAACTTTTCAACGCATTCTGTGGAGAGACACGGAGACGGGTTGGTCTAGGAGAGCGGAGGAATCCTCTTCGCTGAACCGGGAGGAGTGAGCGCAGCGCTGGCAGACTGACCCAAAGGACGGCACCTCGGAGACAAGGTAGACGCGCGGCTGGTTTTACATGCCTGCACTGTCAGGGTTATATGTTTTATCTATTGACTTTGCTTCATGTCTGTGGGATTTTTTAAAGAAGGGAATGTGTATTTGTTAAAGCAGGCAGAATGAGCCTATTTTAATGTTACTCTGTTCTCCATCAAAGCTGACCATCTTTTCTCTAATTACCCTTATGCCTCACCAGTGACATTCAATTTCTGGGTCTTCATACCCTCCTTAATTTCCATAATCTCTTTTTTTTTTTTACGCAGACAATAATGAGACTTGATTATTCTGACATGTAGCCTAGTACTAGACCACATGTTATAAAGCAAGTCTCATTCAGCGGATCCGGACATTAACGCAGGATATTGACTCCCATGCATCGTATACGGAAACTTTGATCACGGCGCGCTGTGTAATGCAACTTGTCAATGCAGCCGACTCAGAGCCATTATACAAATGTGAGGGCCAGACGTCGGAGGAAATCCTCATGTTCAGTCAGAGGAGTCACAGATAGTGCAGATAAATAACACCGACATGAGATTTAAAGACAGTGCTACAAATACCAGGATAAATAAAAAATGTGTTTTTTTTTAGGAGTAGGCTATATACCCTAGTAGATATAAGCCTATATTGATCTGAAGCAAAAGCTATGTGGGTGTTTGGGGTCGAACGTGCATGACCCCACTTGTTGCAGCTTATAGGCTATCTATCCTTCATAATCACTGCAGTCTGATCCTAAATGTTCTCCTATCCTGACTACACCTGACCCCCCCCCCCCATCCACCCCCGCCCCACCAGTGAGGATGAAGTTTAGTCACGTTTAACAGAATCCTGTCAATCTCCAATTTTCTATCACACGCAGCCTTGCTTGTAAACTTTGTATAATCCACGATTTGTGATTGAATTACCCGTCCTTTAAATCGAATGAAACAATGTAGGCTGTGTGGCTAAATTGCTCTGTGATATTATTTTCATGGCTTAAGGGCTTGAAGGAGACAGAGTTGAATATGAAAAAAAAAACAATTGAAAGTAGCTCTTCTTCCTTTTTGATAACAATCACCCAGCTGTCCCCTCTTGTTTGTCACATACATCTGCAGGCTGTTCCCCTCTGTGCCTCTGTTTTAACCTCTCTCTCTCTCTCTTTCCCCCCTCTCTCTCTCTCCCCCTTTCTTAGGTTATGACGGAAGTGAGCTGAACATGGAGCTTTTCTGGATTTTGTTATTTTCTAGTGTCTATCCTCTTGCCTGGGGCCAAGGAGTTTACGGTAAGAATGCGATGTTTACAAATGTATTCCTATTACCACATCAATGCATACTTTATTAGTGCAGGCTGACTGAGCTCCATTGCAGCAGAGATGTTAATTTGTCCAATTATTAGCCCATAACCTTAATTAGGGGTTTTCTGCGCCACATATTGTCCGTGTTTCAATACGACGTGCTAATAGGAGGCAGTGTAATAAGTGGCGTTTAAACTACTGCGAGAATAGCTTCAGGCAGATCGACAGCAAATTAACTTGAAAGGGAGATATTGCTTCTTAGAAGTCGCAAGAGGCAGCTGGGAAAACTTCCAGCAGTGTAGTGGAGGGGAAACCCACCTACTTGTAAATCCAATCTAATTCCATTTTTAGGCTGATATAAATCCTTATGGCAAAAATCCACATTAGGCCCACATGTTAGTGCTTTATGCCACAAAGTATGCTCAAACTTTAAATGATTGCTTATGCTCTGTGGCTATTACTCAATGGAGGTAATAGTTGGCCCACTATTTAACTTCCTACTTTCCCCCATACCCACTGCACTCAAACACGCACAGCGCACAGACAACAGGTTTCAACAGGAATAAGAGTGGCAGAGCTCTCTGAGACGTGGCTCGCCTTTGTCAGGTTAAACAGGACAGTCACACTGTGCTTTTGGGGATAAAGCGGAGATTTGTTCCCTCTTAAGACGTTCTCGCTGTACCACAGAGGCTCAGTTTCTTCAGCTGCAGGCCAGATATGCATCCTCCCGTCCCTTCGGGCAACGCAAACACACAAACTGATCCGTCAGCTTTGATGCTTTGATTTTGATGTCTGAAGACATGTGGCAGCCATCGAAAACAAGGACTGTTTAGTCGCATGGAGTGCTGTTGTCACAAGCAATCCCACAGCATGCCATCACACTGAGAAATGCTGACAATCTTGTTGAAGTCCTTGCTAACCAATCAGGTTTATACCACTCTAATACTTCATACTGCAGGCGACGTGTCAATTAAAACCACTTACAGGCATTTCTGAGATCTTTTCTCTGAAAAGCACATGCAGCTTTCTTAACAAACAATGAAGCGTGCTCTTTTTCAAAATCTGTTGTGTTTTTGAAAAAATAGTATCTACGTTCTGTGACAGTGCTGGATGGTATCTCAAGAAGTTTATTTTTTCCCCAATATTTTTTTTATTTATTTTTTATAGGAAATGACAAACCTTTCAATGAAAAATAATGTAGCATGAGTTTTAGTGACATTTTCTGGGATCATTGTTTTACCTGCTTGTTGATAAAGCCAGGATTTAACATAGATCTGTTATGTTCCTTCCAAAAA